>NW_017731958.1:800320-826000 GCF_001890085.2 Hipposideros armiger
ATCTCCTCTGGGAGGACACAGTAACAAGGTGTCCTGGGGCTATGTGGTGGATATGTGAAGGCATAGCATATGCTAGAACATAATGGATATGTTAATAGATAAGGCTTTGAGGCACTGACCTCAACGGAATGTTAATCTGATCAACAGCAGTTTTACTTCTCAATAAAAACCAAGCGTAGACCGGATTCGGTGGCTCAGTCTGACTCTCTGAAGGCTGAGTCCCTTGGTCTCGCACTTAAATATTACTTCTGTCTCTGTCTCTCTTTATTCAATCTGTGCCGCCCCTCTCGTGTCCCATTTGCCCTTGCCACGCTGGACGTGACAGCCCCCCTATTCCACTCCAGCCACAACGCTGTTCCTGGAACATGCCAGGCACGCTCCCGCCTCAGGGCCTTTACACCACCTGTCGTCTTTGCATGTCAACGGTCTCCTACTAGATCATATTGCAAACCTGCATAAGCCACTTCAGTTAACAAGCATCACGGGCATAATACTAAGACACCTTATTCTGCAAATCACATCAGCATCAATGACAGCACTGAAAACTCTGCTGTCTTAAATAATATCAGGGACTGCAAGAGCAGAAAGTGGTAAGACCTATAAAGATCAGAACACTGAAGAGCCCACTAGAATCTCTATTTCTATTTCAGCCGATCTGAGTCATCTTCTCTTTAAGTGCTGTGTGTAAGATCTGCTCAAGAATTGTTTGGAGACACTGTCTACCAAAAGTAGATCTCTGTTACTCAGCAAATTGAATAAATTTAGCTTCGTGTCTCAGCTGGTTTTAACGATCCACAGTGCTAACCTTCTCCTCTCCTTCTGGAGTTTGATCACTGTCATCTTCTCAGTAAGGCGCGCCCCTGAATACCTTCTATAAAACTGCAGCTAGTCCGTTTTTAATCCCCCTACCTCTGTCACTATAAATCCTCGTCTTACTCAATTTTTTCATTTTTCTATACATTTTTCATCTTATAATATACTAAATAATGTAGGTATCATGTGTATTGTTTGTTTCCTTCCATTCAAATATAAGCTTCATAAGGGCAGGGGTTTTTGTCAATTTAGTTCACGGATAGAGCTTTCTCAGGAACTTTACATAGTACCAGGCACATAGTAGGAGCTAAATATTTGTTAAATGGACATTTGATACTGGGTCAGCCTGGTTGTTTTGGGGGGATATAATCAAATTAGCAGAAGCCTATAAACAGCCAGGTTAAAATAAATCAAATATACTAAACTTGAAGGAAAATGACCAAATATTTCACACATACTAAATTTAATTCCCTTTAAAGTCAAGGCTCTTTGAAAAGTGACTAAAATATTTAAATATAACCACATTAAAAGCAATGAATAAAAGAAAAAGAAGCATCATTATATCATTTACCATCTATGGCCTGTGAAAGTTGAGTCTCATCATTTAAGAAGTCAATTAACGAGGTATCTTTTTCATTTTCTGACTCCTCACTTTCGTCTGATGAAACACATTCAGCATCTTCTTGGGAAAGTTCTGCTTCATCATGTAAAAACTTCCTAGCTAAAAGCTAAGACAAATTAAAAAACAAGAAGATACTGTTAAGAAAATCATTTACTTAAGTAATTGGAAGTAGTTCTGGAAAACGGATTTCCTGCCAATGCTTTTAAGACCAAAAAATAAAAGTAGAAAACTGCAAAAAGAACTAATAAAGTGGCATACCTATTTAAATTTTTTCTCATAATTCTTATAAGTAAGATGAAGTACAAGTCAGCTCGTTAGCTTGTGGTTCAGCTTGTGAAATGTTTCTTATTCTTTCTTTTTTATTTTTTTAATAAGCATAAAGTCACCTGAGTCTTCCGGCTATTTTAATTTTGCCAGAAAAATACTGCACCACAGAAGGACTGATCAAAACTAGGTATGAGAATTTTTTTCCAGGGATGTGAATATTGGATAGAGATAAGAAAGATAATACAATGACTGTAAAAGCAAACATTCTAAAACTCAAATTTCTGTCTCTCTGTATTCTTCAATTTGAATCTTAAATTCACAATACACCAATGTGTCTTTATTCAAAATAACAACACTGCAAGATAGTTTCAAAACACAAAAAGAAAGAAAAATACCACATCTTGCGATTTTAATTCCAGTAAAAAAAGCAAAATTAGGGTAAAAATATTTTTTAATTTTGGGATTTTTTTTTCTATAAAGAAATTATAGAGAGAAATCTACTTCTATGTAAAATCTAATGTTCTTTACTAATTAAATGCATATATAGGATATATACAATATATAGAGAAATAAAAAACTAAAAAAAGTTTACCTTTTGGTGACTCTGTCTCTTTTGGATTTTGATGCCTCTTTTGGAATTCCTGTTATGACCTTTGACATCTTCTAATTGTGGATGTTGTTTGTGAAAATTCTCACTCTCATCACTAGATGATAATGCTAACTATAATAATTAGAATATTGCATAAGAATATATAATTGGATTATTGTATCTTAATGTATTTCTCAAGGGTTGTTGATTTTATTTTCATTTTTTTAAAAGTATTTTCTTAGGGCTGGCCGAGTGGCTCAGTTGGTTATGAGCTTGCTCAAGAGTGCGAGCTCTGAGCAACAGGGTCACTGGTTCGGTTCACAGCCCAAGCTGAGCTGCCGCTGAGATGGCTCAGCTTAAAAAAAAAACACACAAAAAAAACGTATTTTCTTGTTAGAAAAATAAAATGCTCTCAACTCAGAGACATGTTGTAAATACATAATAATTGAAAAGTTAGTAATAATAGGTACTAATATACTAAATTAGGTAATAGAAGTAATACTAGTATAGTATTCATTCAATTTAGTATTACATTAAATGTATTTAATGAAAATTTGTATTTTTAATTTAACTGATTCTGAAAGGCTTCACAAAATATAATTAAGTCTGTAAATAAAGGTATCAAAATCAGTCCAAACATACATGAGTCCTTTCAAACCAAGAAACCAATATAACAATAACAAATTTGGACTAGGAGGCCTATCATTATATCTTTTATAGAATATAAAACCAAACAAAAGAATCAAAGGAAGTTTATCAAAATAATTTCAATTAATAGAAATAATTTTAAAGTGGACTGATCATTAGCATTATCAATATTTTAATTCACTTCTGATAAATTAATCAGACATTCTAGTTAAGGTAGCAAGTTGAAGTAATTTTTCTAATTTTACATGAGTATACAAAGTTAATATGGACTGACTGCATTTTTAATTAATAGAATTTGCTATCTACTTTTCTGCTAACTATATACCTGTAAGATCAAATGCACCTACATTCACTATACACATATTTTTCTTATAATATTTATTCCAAAAGAGTTTGAATTACTATACATTATCTGTGTATGTACTTACTTTCTTTGGAGGACCCCTGCGGTTTCTTACGGCATGGAGCGGAGAATCAACTTCACTATTTTTCTGATCCTAGATAAAGTAGATAAAGTAAAAGGTTAAAAAAATAGACATAAGGACAAATAAAAAGCCTTTATTGTAATTACTGAATGACTCACCTCGGGGGATTCTAAAACATTTCCTTTTGTTTTTTTACTTTTTCTTCGGAAAATCTCATCTTCACTTTCATTGCTTGTTAATTGTTCATCTAAATTTATTTAAAAATAATAAACATGGTCAATAGGTTTAAGTTTATCCAACCACAACTATTTTATTGATGAGTACAGTAAGGATTGTTTGTCAATCTCAATGTTTACTTACTCTCAAAAATGATAGTTTTTTAGAAGTTAGGCAAAAAAAATCAGCATGGGAAGAGACAGAAAAATAAAACAGTGCCAGTGAGAAAATTAAGAGATGATTACTTTCGCTAACACATACTTGACTCAGGTTCAATTTTACAAGTTAACTGAAAGGAGGCCAGGAGAGTATAAAATGTAATTTTATTAGTGGTTCTAGAATTCATCTGTAAAATCTATAGTCTTTCTGTGCTTTGTGTCTTATTCTCTTTCTAGTTGGAGTTAAAGAGTGATAATTCAGGCTACAAACCAATATATGGATTATTTGTGTGTGTGTGTGTGTGTGTGTGTGTGTGTGTGCGCGCGCGCACGCGTGCACAAACATGAAATAAATATTAGTAAAATATTCACCAAAATGTTGTAACTGGAATAGATGTGGCGAGTGGAAAGAATGCTAAAAAAAAAACTCTCATGGATGAAATCAAATGTTTCAAATATTCAGATATTTAAACAAAGCTCTATTTCTGCACTTCCGTAAAATTTTTATTGAAGATAATGCTTTATGTCAGCGGTTCTCAACCTTTCACAGGGGTCGCCTAAGACCATAGGAAAACACATATTTTCGATGGTCTTAGGAACCGAGACACCGCTCCTCTATCCATCTCCAGGCCCACATGCAGATACACCCACATACAAGTACCCGGCGACCCCTGTGAAAGGGTCGTTCGACCCCCAAAGGGGTCGCAACCCCCAGGTTGAGAACCGCTGTTTTATGTCTTTATGAAACTTTCTGTAAGAATCCTGTGGTTGTTTTAAGATACTCATATGTTCATAAACTCTTTGACACACCTCCCTTTCAAAAGGTGAATCAGAGGCCGGCCAAGTGGCGCATTGGTTAAGAGCTGGCTTGGGACGCCAGAGGGCCCCGGTTCGGATCCCACATATGAGGGCCCAGTGACACTGCCCTCCACAGCTAAGATGCTGAACAACAGCTCAACCTGGAGCTGGGCTGCTGTGAGTCGCCGGCGATGGCGTAGTCTGCAGCCCCTGTGGCAGTGGGTTGCCATGGGCTACCGTGTGTAGCCAGCGGCCAGAGTGAGCGGCCAGCAGCCGCAGTGAGCGGCCGTCCAGAAGCCTGCGACTGATCTGCCTCACCCGGGGAAGAGCACAATGATGGTGCCAACTTGGGCCAGTAAAGCAACGTCCTCCACTAGACTGAAGAACGAAAGGACAGCAACTTGTCTATTCCCCTTCCCCCAATTCCCCAGCGCTGCTCCCATCCCCTAATTCCCCAATAAAAATCTTTTAAAAAAACAAAAGGTGAATCAGAATTCCTCTCCCCTTAAGTGTGGGGTAGACTTAATCACTTGCTTCTAAGAAAAGAACATAATGGAAGTGAAGGTGCATTACTTCAGAGTCCAGATTATAAAAGTCATTTTGGCCTCATCCTGGCTCTCTCTCGTCTCACTCACTCACTCTGGAGGAATCGAGATGCTGTATTGTAAGGATATAAGAAGCAGCCCTGTGGAGAGGCCCATGTGGCAAGAAACTGAGGCCTCCTACCAATAGCAACGTGATCCAAAACCACTCAGCTAAGCCACTCTCGAATTCCTGGTCCACAGAAACTGTGAAATAATACATGTTTGTCATTTTAAGCCATTATTTTGGGGAGTAATTTGTTAATACAGCAATAGATAAATAATACAGATTTTGGTACCTGGAAATAGGGGATTGCCATACCAAAAACCTACACTGTGGAAGGAGCTTTAGAACTAGATTGGGGACAGTAAATAAAAGGATGTTTGAGGAGAGTTTTAGTGAAAGCTTAAAGAGACTTAAAGGAATTGTTTGGGGGAACAATTTCTAGGAAGATTAAAGGCCATTAAGGAGGCTATGGGTGAGAGGTTAAAGAAAATCTTATTAGAAATCGGAGGAAAGTGAATCCTTTATGTACTGCCAGAAAGTTCAGCAACATTGCAGAAACATGGAAAGGAGAAAATGTACCAAATGAATGAAATAACTAGCTAAGGGGGTTTCTAGACAAAATGTTTAAGGTATCACCTGTGCTTCTTGCTGTTAATGTAAATTGCAAGAGGAGATAAACTAAATAAATAAAGGGCTATTAAACATGAAACAGTCGAGTCTTGCTGGCAGCTTCTCCAGCTGGCAAACAATGTGAAATTAAGAAATCTTCCAGGCAAAGAGCTAATCTAGAGGACTGCCAGGGAAATACTGTCCAGATGAAGCTGAGGGTGTAACTGTAAATGCTTTAAGACCTCAGAAAGATTAAAGATGGCGCCTCAAAGTACCAATCAGTCAGATAAAGGCCCTCTAAATATTTTAAGGATATCTCTCACAGATCCTCTCAAATAACAGGCCTTCTAAGAAGATTAAAAAACTCTCTCTAGACATCTCAGCAGAAGCCCAGGGTAGTGAAGGAGTTACCTCTAAAAGATTTGTGGGCATGCCTAGTGTCTAATGGAATAAACTCCAATTAGATTCACAAGATTCATGAGAATTATATGGGAAGAAACACAGCCAGCTACAACTGAAAGGGGCAGACAGGACAAAATGAAAAGAGGCCTTTGGATTCTCAAATTTCTACTAAGAGGAAGCAGGCAGAGAAAGCTCCACAGGTACTACCAGTTATGAAAAAGGATCAAGCATCCAGAGGACAAAGCCAAAAACCATGGAGAATTATTCACAGGCTTCGAGTCTTAATCAAAGGACTTCCAATCTCGGTTCTGCTGGATTTTAGAATTGCTGTGGACCAGAGATTTCTGTGTGCCTCCCATCACTCCCGCCCCATTCTGAACAAGCCATCTTGAAAGCATATTCTTCATGCCCAGTCAACTCTTCAGATGACTGCAATCCCAGCTGAAATCTTGATTGTAACCTCATGAAAAGTCCTAAACTAGAACCACCCAGTTAAACAACTCTTAAATTCCTAAACTACAGAAACTGTGAGATTCATTTGTTATTCAAGGTGTTAAGTTTTGAGGAATAATTTGTTACATAGCAATAAATAACTAGTACAAATTCATACAGTACATTCCTCCTCACACTCTGTGCCAATAAAACGTCTTGAATAAATCCTTTTTACAGATGACCACTGTATAACCCAACCAGTTTTTCTTTTTTCATTACCTTCTAAGGAAGTTAGAATTAAATGCAGGGCTCAGCTATAGTAACCACCTAATTCCAGGAGGCTTTCCTTTTAACTGCTTTAGTGGTGTTTTAATGAACTATTTTTGTATACATATAACACAGCAAATGATCTTAAATCCTCTTTTTCAATTAGGAGGAATAAAAAATACTAAATAAATATTTGAATAAATAATTCATACATATAATGAATATATTGCCCATGGTTAGTAATTAAGTACAATGCTAGAAAAAAAGTTTTAATGCAAATCTCACACAAACACAAGAAAAAATTTCATCCAATAACAGACTTATAATATAAACGTGTTAGAGCAAATATTAAAGGCTAACAGGAAATAGTAAAAATACACGTCAGACTATATCCAAAACTATGCAGAATAGTCAATTTTTAAAAATTAAACATATTTCCAGAACTTACTTTAAACAAGCTTTTATCTTAAATAAAACATTCATGAATCATGCCCTCAATGCTACTGAGAATAGCATAAGAAAAAGATTTACAGAAGAAACTCATTGTATCCTACAACTACTCCTTTCCACAGCCATAAGGAGTAAAATCCATTAATGGCCTGCTATAATAATCTATACATTAATTAGAGTTGAGTTATCATTTTAATATCAAACACCTATCACTACAGTATTTTCTAGCTTTTCTGTAAATTAGATCATAGAAACGCAGCGATTCCTCAGCATATTCTGTGGTCTTGTCTCAGTCCTCCAAATAGTCTTATTTCTCAACTGTTTTGCTATATAACCCTCTACTTCAGACTAGCGCACCAAAATCTTACACTTTCCTTCTTACCCTTTGTTTCCATCATTTTATAACATCCAAATTTTCTTTATTATTTTCAACACATCCCACTCATAAATATTCCTGAGGAGCCAAAATGAATATCTACATTTAAAAAATCCGTATTTCCAATCTAATCCAGTTCAAAATTTTGACATGTTCTGAAACTCCTAAACATCCACTATCTTATTATTCCTTTAGTAGTTATGTACACATTTTACTGGTATCTTTTCAAATGTGTGTATCACACAATTGTTTGTGTTTTACAATTAAGGGCTATGGCCAAATCACAGTGTAATACCTTTCCCATGGATGCATACCATAAATATATATGTAGATAAAATCTTATATCAGTAAGCACCCATTTAAGAACTATATAATACATTATCTAATTAAATACACCACATACTGAGAAATTACATTTTGAAAAATTACAGGTTATCTAGAGTAATTATTCTAGAAAGATTAATGTTTTATAAAGATGAAATCTTACCTTCAGCAGAATGACAGGATTGACATAGACTGATTTGTTTCCTGCTTTTCTCCTTTTCTATACAAAGTCCCGAATCATCAAAAGTTGAATTCAATGTTTCTTTGAAACTTTGTAGATTTACTTTTCCTTTATTAGAATTTGGTGTCCTAGGCATTTCCTTTCTCTTTTTAGAAAATGAATTCAATGTGTTTGATTTAGCAAGTGGTGTACTCATAACTTTTTCTCCTACTGGCCAAGCAAACTGAGAATAACCAGGAGATATGAATTGCTTATTTTTTGCTGTACTCAATGAAAAACGTGGAGAAATTGGGCTCTGCTTATCTTTACTTGATGAGATAGTAATGGTTCTACTTGTAGAACTATCAACATGATCTCTTGGTATTACTGCTTGATTTGAAACATAATTTCCAACATTTATCTCCTTACTACCCAAACACCTTCCAGATAGATCTAACAATTTATTCTTATTTGTATCTGATGCATGTTCTAATACTTCATCCTCAGAATCTGGACTACAAAATCCTAAATCAAAGTTAACAGAAAATAAATCCTTAGAGTAGTCAAAAACATACTCATCATTCTTCAGTTTTTCCTTACATACACCTGTCAAATCTTCATGAGATTTCCAACTATTAGTATCACAGATAATTTGATCTTGGGGTTCAGAATTATTGTCGAACAAAAGTTCATCAGAAATTAAGAACTGAGGGACCAGTGTCATTTCGCTTGTACGAGTTTTGTCTGACACATGTAAAGATTTGCTTTTACTGTTTGAGGGAGAAAGGCTTACATCATTAAACTCTGTGTTAATATCTTCAAATAGTAGTAAACTCTCATCCTGATCAGTGAGCAATATTGGGAGGCCATTGTTATCAACACCACAAATGTTTTCTTCAACAAAACACTTAGGAGGGCCTATGTTTATTTGAGTATGATTTCTGGATACGAAATTTTCATTTTTAGTATCTCTCCGTACTTTATCATCATAGTCACAGAAGCTTGGCTCATCAGAAATCTTATCATTAGTTGCACTATAAAGGCTATTTTTTTCAGGAGGATGATTAATAAATTTAAGTGAGTTCAATTCTAAAATCTGTTGAGAATTTATAGCTGAATGTGACATTAAACAAGTAGATTTATCATTTTGCAACTCTCTGTAGGGCAGGTAAAGCAAATTTTCAAGTGCAGAACCCTTAGTAATTTCATATTCCAAATCTGAGAGTCCACTGAGAGGTGGAGGAGAATGAGATAAAAATCTCTCTACATTAGCAAGTACCTCTTTTGTTAAGGAATAACAATTATAAAACTGGTCATCTGTTCTAGCTATACAAAGCTCTTCCTCAAATGGAAGAAATAAGCTAGATAAAACAGATTTCTCATCACTGAAACTGTTATAACCAGAATCTGAAAAATTTCCAGCGAATGAACTAGCAGATTTATTTGTAAACTGACATTCTGTTAATAATCCATGTGGCTGGTTAGCATTTTCACTGATAGCACATGCGGCAGCAACTTCATCTGTACCTAATGTCCTTTTATCATTCAGGTCTGCCTGAAGAATATTTTCAACAACTGAACTGCCACCAGTATCTACAGAATCCATAACAACATCATTATTTTCTTTTTCAGGTTGATCTTTTTTCAGTCCTTTAGGAGCTTTTTTCTTTAGAGAAACAATTTTAGTAGGTTTTATATGAGGTTGTCGAAATATTTCAGCACATTCATCATCAGGTTCTGTCACTGAGAATGAACTGGCTTGATTTGTATTCTTTGTAAATGAAGATTTCTTGTTACTAGTAACGGTGCCATTGGCAAGATTGTATTGGTTCCTGGGAGCAGTAACATCTTCCATTTTTAAATAAGGTTTAACTTCCAATTCATAGCTGCATTCTCCCTATAAAGAAGGAAAATGAAAAAGTTACAGAAAAATAAAACAAAACAAAAAAAGCCAATTCTAACAGATGAGTTTTACTCTATGCTAAAATATTTTCTAAACAATATTACATTATTCAAAAGATTTTCTTTTACACCTTAAAAATTATTCTGATAAATCAAACAAATCATAAATGATACTACTGTGAAATTATAATAAATTTCTTTAATTAGTTAATATTTTTGCATCCCCAGTGCTTAATATATGGGAGACCCATAGCTACTTGTAGAAAGAACAAATTTAATGACTACAGAAAATAAAATTATAAACACTAAGTTTTTTTACTTCTAACATTTAAACAATCATTCTAATTTCCTAAAAACAAATATTTAATTTATATATATATATACATATATATATATAAATGAAAAGCATACATACATACATTAAATTTACTCTCTTGATGAAGTTAAACTAAGAACAACTTTTAAAACATCTGAAATAATGGTACCTGTATATCTACTAGGCTGTAGGCTAGAATATACTATTTTTAACAGATTTCCCAACCAAGAACTCTTACAGTGGATTTCTAAGTCTTACTTATCTCTAAATCTAGAACTACTGTCCCCATCACTGCTAGCTCATCCTTCCCTCCTCCCCATGAACGCTACTTTAGTCATGATCCCTCAACTATTCAGGGACTTAAGCAGTTAACTTTCCACTTTTTGAATAAGAAATATTAATGTGAGAATGTCTCTCTCCCTGGTAGTATATATGCTCCCCATAAACAGAATATTTTATCTGGCTTCTTCACTGAAGAAGCCGTAGGGCCTGGAACAGAGAATGACATATAGAGGACACCAAATAAATGTGTTAATTTGATGGCACAAGTTTTGCTGGGATTCACAACTAATTCCTTTATCTATATGCATTCATGAACAAGAACTAGTAATAAAAATAGCAGCTACAATCTACTGAGTACTTTCTATGTGCCAGTTACTATTCTAAGTGCATTACACGTATTAAGTCATTTAATCCTCACAACAACCCTATGAAGAAGGTATTATCATTATCCCCATTTTACAGATGAAACTGAGGCACAAAGAGATGAAGTAATTTACAGATGCACAAGAGTGTTGGAATCTAACTTAGGCATTTTAATTTCACTCTTATAATAGGTTCATCATTCTGACTCTCTCAAGGAAGAATAATCAAGAAACTGCTCAAGGGCCAGCCGAGTGGCTCAGTTGGTTAAGAGCTCACTCAGGAGTGCGAGCTCTGAGCAACAGGGTCGCCGGTTTGATTCCCGGCCCAAGCTGAGCTGCCACTGAGCTGCCACCAGGGGGTGGTGGCTCAGCTTAAAAAAAAAAAAAGGAAATAAAAAAGAAAACTACTCAAGGAATCAATAATTCTCTAACCTACCACCAGGATATAAGAGACATACCAAATGACCTATGTGAGGGAAACTATTTCAATAAATCCCATCTAACACAAATCCTAAATAAGCTTCACAAACAGTTTATATAAGTCATTAAGTATATCAAAATTTAACTCTGGTCTATCAATATTTATAGATGATGTTCTTCTAATTAAGTCTACTTCTAAGGCAGAAACTGTATCCTTATTGAGATCAGAAGGAGCTATACAGAAAAACAAAATATCTACCTGTAATTATTTATAATAAATATTTGTTTATTATAATGACTTCATATTATGCAGAATAGTGTTCTAGTTTCAACCAGCAAGAGAAAGTTACAATGAAACCCAACCTCTTCATGTCTTATTTCTTCTATCATCTGCATAATGCTTATAAAATGGTGGCATCGATCTGAATGGTCAACTTGATACGTAGGAAAAGGACGATCCTGCCATACTCGCCACTCAGAGAGAGAGAGCTGATGAATTCCAATGGTTGGTTCTTGAGTCTTGATGAATGATTTAAAAAATAATAAAAATGATAAAAACACACATACTCAAATTTCACAAACTGATTTAAAAAAACACTTAATACATAGGTAATCAGCTTAACATAAATTTGAATTCATTTAGATACTTTCAACTAAATTCTCAGGAGAAAAAAGAAAATAATTTCATAAAGTACAAAGTTGCCCTTTAAATAATTTTTCAATAAATGTAATTTAATGCTTAAATGAGTTACTACTTGACTATATTCCTGTTTATATAGTTCCATGTTACGAGCAAATATTTAAGAAAATGTGTGGTTTCAAAACTATTTTGCTAGCTTTATATCCTATAATCTAATAACGAGGCATTCATAATCTCTCAGTGATACTAATCCCAATTCTTCATGCCTGCTACCATGCCTCACTTTCCCTGTTAGTGAATAAAATACAAATTCTGAATAGCCATATATTTCAGGTACTATAAACCTCTAAAAGGAACCTTTCCTGAAGTTATTTTTCCAGCTTTGTAGGCAGATAAGTCACCTTTAACAAATTCTCTTTACTTTTATTAAGTTTATCAATAATTTGTTCATAAAACAAAATAAATAATATCCAAATTAAAGTTTTACTATATTTCAAAACGAAAAATACAAAGATGCTCATGAGAGCATAATTTTATGTTAGTTAATATATTAAAAAGAATTCCAAAACACAACAGGGAAGCAGTCAAACTATGGTATACTGCAGAGTAATATATCATGTAAATTAGACTACATATAAATGTTCATATGGTAGAAAGTAATGAAGAAAAAGCAGAATTTATGTAAATATATTAGCCATGTAAAGATATATATACAATAAGGAATATAAGAAAAGCAGAAATTTTACAAACTTAGAGTTTAATATTCTGAAAACATGTTCGACTTACTGGTCTGTTTTCCTCCTTTTGTAAAGATAGAAACTGAACTTGAGGCAATGTTATTTCCTTAATTTCATCACTGTCTCTTAATCTATAAAGTCTATTCCATAATTTGAATGCTTCTTCTGATAAGAACAAATCCTTTTTTGAATTACTTTGCCTCATTCCTATAAGTGGAACAGTAATTGAAAAGAGGTTAAAAAAATCTGCTGGGCAAACACAAAATATACATCAACTCTGTCTAACCACCTCTGCTAAAGCACTTCCCGCTTCTACATATCTCCTAAACTCCTCTCACCTCTTTGAACGTACTAGTGCACCCTTCTGTCTAGGAACTAACTTTTGGTAATGATTTCTTAACAAAACAGAGCCAGGTAGCTAGGCTCTCAGTCCTGGCCTCTTTTGGACTCTCTCCATTTCAATGTCTAAAACCCGGCACAAAACAGTCAGATAATTTACAAATAAAAATTAGTACCATGATTCTGTCATAACATTACTGGAAAGGCTATCTGAAGCTTGGGGAAGAAGGGAACCCCAAAACTACAAAAGATTTTTAGCTTACGTATTGAATATTGAGTCAATGTGTAACAAATATTTTGGTGCCAGGGAGCACCGTTAGTGATGAGTGTTGCTAGCTCAAGAACTGCAGAGATTTTGGTGATATCTTGGGGTGTCGGGGGGGGAGGTCTGAAGGGGCAGAAAATACCCACTGCTTTAAAAAAATGACATAATAATATACTTTTAAAAAAATTTAAACTAGGGCCAGCCAAGTGGCTTGTTGGTTAAGAGTTGGCCTGGGAGGGGCCGGCTGAGTGGCTCAGTTGGTTAAGAGCTCGCTCAAAGGTTTGAGCTCTGAGCAACAGCGGTTCGAGTCTGGCCCGAGCTGAGCTGCCGCTGAGCTGCCAACAGGTGGCAGGATGGCTCAGCTAAAAAAAATTAAAAATTAAAAAAGAAAAGAGTTGGCTTGGGAGCATGAGCTCTGAGCAGCAGGACCACTGGTTCAGATCCCACATGGGCCAGTGATACTGTACCCTCTACAGCTAAGATGGTGAACAACAGCTCGACCTGGAGCTGGGCTGCCGTGAGTTGCCCCCAACAGCGTAGGATGCAGTGGGGCTGCAGTGGGCTGCCGTAAACTACCATGAGTGGCTGGCAGCCAGCGTGAGCAGCCATGAGCCGCTGTGAGCAGCCATCCAAAGACTTGCGACCGATCTGCCTCAGCCGGGAAGAACTCAATGATCACAATACCAACATGGGCAGTGAAGTGGCATCCTCCACAACTAGACTGAAGAACAAAAGGACAACAGCTTGGCTGTTCCCCTTCCCCGATTCCCCAACGCTGTTCCCTCCTCCAATTCCCCAATAAAATCTTAGGAGGAGAAAAAAAAATGTAAACTAACCCTTTTTGACTTCCATAATTTCTATAAAGGAAAATTGCCAAGCTGGAAAAGATAAACACTATAAAGCGGGAACTCTTGTCGAATACATTTGAGGACAGAACAAAAATCAGAAAGTCTACTGAATTAGGAAACAGGAAACTTCTGACTTAGCTATTCCCAAATAGTATAAGGAGCTTTTGTCAAATAAGGGTTTGAACTAAGTGATCTCTCAGGTCCCTTTTAGATCGAAAAATCTGAGGCTCTAAGACTTTGAAATAGGAAGGTATTCCACTCTCCTACTCACTTTAGATAAATTCAGGCCTCTAAGCCCAGATGAATTATATGCTAATATACAGATTACATTTATACACACAATCTTGGCAAGATGAATCACTGACACTTCAAAAACCAGGGAAAAAGGGGAAAAAGTACAGAAAAATGAAGGTGAGATAATGTTATCTCAATTTTTTTAAAAAGGACAGGTTCTGGAATTTTTCTAAAGAAATTTGCCATCTATTCCTAGTAGCCCTTTAGAAATCATTATTAAACATATGGTTAATTAACATTTATAAAAATACAGTGACCACTGAGAATAATTTATGCAAACAAAATCAAATTTTGATGTTATTAGTTTAATAAATTCAAGAGAATTCAAAATACATATTATCTTTTCATTTTAACCAAAAATTTGGCAAAGTCTTGTAAAATGACAGGTATATTCCTATTAAGTGGATTTGTATTAGGTTTAATAGGCATATCCAAAAAGCATTGATTAATGGCTCTGAGTTAAGGGAAGGAACACATTTAAGTAAGTCTAAAGCAGGTGACTCAGAGGGAAAGGACCTTGAAACGTCATGGTATGAAAACCAGTGAAACAAACTTGAAAGGTACTGTCTTCAAATATGAAAACAACTACAACATAGGTAAACCAAGGAACATCACTCTTCTTTATATCTAGAAGACAAAACTACCGTATTTGCCGGCGTATAAGACGACTGGGCGTATAAGACGACCCCCTAACATTTCCACTCAAAATACAGAGTTTGTTATATGGTCGGGCATCGGGAGGCCACTATGGCACGGGGCAAGCACTATGGGCAGTCTATCTGAAGTGTACCTGGCGTATAAGACGACCCCCCACTTGTAAGCATATTTTTCAGGGCCAAAAAATCGTCTTATACGCCGGCAAATACGGTAAATCAATGAGAGAAATGTACAGATTTTTCACCATAAGGAAGAACCTTTTTTATATAGAGCTGATCAACAATGGAATGAACCCTCACAAAGGAATCCGGTTTCCTTTACCAGAGATATTCCAGTTGAGGCTCGATATGCATTCAACAAGAATGCAGCAGAAAGCATTCCTATCTTGACAGGGAATTGGACAAGATGACCCCCAAGGTTCCTCCCAAATCTTAATATACAATTACATGATTTTGTGATTCTTTAAAAGCTCTTCTTAAAGATTAAGTACAATTCAAAATAAAAACTTTTTAGTTTCTCATTTTCATAGTGCTAACATTTCAAGATATTTTCTTGATATCACCAAAATCTCTGTAGTTCTTAAGCTAGCAACACTCTCATTACTAATTATGCTCCCTGGTACCAAAATATTTGTTTCTCACTGGCTCAATATCACCAATAACTTGGTCTAACTTCGCCACTAGCTGTTTCTTTTAAAAAAGAAGGGGGAAAAAAAAAAAGAATTTCCTCCTTTGTGGAAAGGGAAACCATTCTCTTTCCCTTTTTAAAGGGATTTTTTTTTTTTAATTTTCAGGTGTACAAAGCAATGTAACAGTTAGACATTTACACCCCTCACAAAGTGATAACCCCCCCGAATCTAGTACCCCTCTGACATCATACATAGCTGTTACAGTACCATTGACTATATTCCCCATGCTGTACTCCACATCCTGTGGCAATATATTATTTATATATATAAAATTATAGTTGACATTCAATATTATTCTACTTCAGCTTCAGGTATATAGTGCAGTGGTCAGGCATCTACAGTCTATGAAGTGATTCCCCTGATAAATCCAGTACCCTACATAATCTTTACAACATTATTGATTATATTCCCTATTCTGTATTTCATATCCCCATGACTATGTTGTGTCTACTAATTTGCAGTTTCTAATCCCTTCACCTTCTTCCCCATCCCCTTTTTTAGAGCAATTCCAGAGGCACTTGATGTTTGTAAATCCTTTCTTTAACCCTTGGGTATGTATGCAAATCTTTGTAAAGGCTAAGCAAACCTCCAGCCAGCTTTTCAACCAGAAATGTTTAAGGGTCTAGGAGCAGTCTCTTTGAAATTTAAACGTCATGGAAGATGTTTAAGATAGGAGTATCCCTATCTCCCAGTCCCCAGGGGAGTTTAGCTTAGGTACCTACCTTTCTCTGAGCTGTCACTATCTGCTAGTCATAGAGATAAGTTCTATTATTTCACTGGATGAAAGCAACTAGCTAACAGAAATGGCTACCTCAATAACCAAGTGAATTTGGGATGAACTATCAAAGAATGTACAGCAAATGATGCTGTCTTCATATGAGGACAAGTTGCTGTTAATCTTGAGAATATGTATATAAAGGACTGGAAGTGTTTGGGGTAATGAATAGGGTAGAATTTCTTTCTGTCTTTGTATTAATCTTAGGATTGCCTACAATGCACACTCTGTAATCTGGTTTAATGCTTATTCCATAATAAAACTGTTTTCTTTCTTTTCTACATTTTGTAAAGAGGATTCTCTCGATTGGGAGAATATATTTTAATTTTCCCAGGACTGAGTTTCCATCAGTCTGTACTGCCAGTCTCTTTCCCTTTATCACATATCCTTTCCTTTCCAAAGGCAACACCCATAACATACTAGAACTCACACTGAGTTTCTCAAAGAAGAAATCTATCAATATATGACCTGCAAACTAACAGGGAAAATATACATGTTTCAAATGCAAAATTTTTTATTTACCATTCCTATAGGAAAAGATAGATGACTTTCGCTGCAAGTTCCGAGAAGGCTTCTCTGGTTCATAGTCACCATGTGTGATGAACATTTTACGTAATTCTGGATTGATTCCATCGGGAACCATTCGTGGACTTCCTTGGTAAAAATGAAGGACCTGCCTGTTACCTGAAATGGCTTTATAAATACTTTTTTTGTTGGATTGACTTTGATTATAAGTCTGCAAAAACAAATAAATGTCAAAATATATTATTTCTATAATAATCACTTAGCCATAACAAGCAATTATTATATTAGTTGGGATTTATTTAAACTCAGACCCACTTAAATACTTAAAGAATTGAATATCTGTTGTCTTGAATTTGAAGCCTGTTCAATTAACTCTTATGGAAAATCATTTCAAAACCTATTATTATAAAAGCCTACCTTAGTAACTACATTGTATAAAGAAAATATTTTATTTTTTTGTTTTTATTATCTTGCTGTTTTTGAATAAGGCTGATACTTATATATGAAGGTAAGCTGCTTTTTTTAATACTAGTCCTTTATTTCAGCTTCTTGCTTCATCTCACTACACTTCAGTTTTCTTTACTGTATACAAGAAAAGCATTACTGTCTTACAAGAAAAGCATTACTGAAGCACTAAGAGCACTGCCAAGCACTGCCCAGCACAGAGTTAAATGTGGGCCATTATGACCATTTTACAGATAAGAAAACTAACACCTGAATACAGAGTTGAAGTGATTAGGTAAAATCCAATCCCACTCATTGATAATACATAGAGTTTTACAAGATTCCAGGAATGTCATTTATTGGGATCATTTTATAGATAACTGGATGTTATAAAAGAATATACTAAATTCACATGAAAAATATTAGGGGGAATTCATTATTCAGGATGATTTTTAAAGGGTGTATAAACATTTGAAATTAATTTTTAAAAACTATCAGAATAAATGAAAAGGTTTTAATGTGAAACTATATATTTGGCCACAGAAATAGTTCCATTGAGTTACAAAAGTTAGTCAATACTTCAGTGTAACAAACAGAAAATAATATTATGTACGGCATTGTATTTAGGAAGGACTGTCACCCAAGACTGTAGCAAAGTACGAAGATAACTCAAATCCCTTATCACTTAGAACAGGCACCAGCAAAGTTTTCCATAAAGGGCGAGAAAATAAATATTTTAGGCTTTGCAGGCCACATCCTCCTATCTCTGGTGCATATTCATGTTGGTTGGTTGGTTGACTGATCAATTTAAGCAACCTTTCAAAATGTAAAACCATTCTCAACTCACTGTAGTTACTAAACTAAACACAAAAAAATAGGCCTTCGAAACACAGGGAAACAGTAAAACAAAGTAACACATATTGATTTTTGTATCTAGGTGTGTCTAACTTAACACTAAAGCACAAAAATGTGTTTTTATATGGATAAAAATTAGATAAGTGAATCCAGTCAAAAATTCTCATTAAAAAATAATAGTCAGAATCTAATACAAAGAGAAAAAATATCAACCAATTACCTACAGATTGTTTGGACTTCGACTATTAACAGATTGATACTTGTCTTTGGTCTGTATTTCTCAAAATGTCAATGATCAAGTCATGTTTCTAAGTTTACTCACACGTTCTTCTCTTCCTTCAGCAAGGATCACAACAATTCTGCCTTGACGTTTGCGGCCAGTTCTACCCATTCGTTGTATAAGACGAATTGGGCTCTTCTGGGCATCAAAACATATTATAAGATCAACTTCTCCTATATCCAAACCTTCTTCACCAACACAAGTAGAAACCAATGTATTGTAACCACCACTACGAAATTGTTTCACTACCTGAAATAAAAATGATTGAAAAATTAACTAGATGTAAATGCAAGAGAATTGTAGGTCAAAGCAATCCTTTCCCACTAGCCTCAAAATGGTGAAATCAAATTAAAAACAGGCATGGAATAGGAAGAGAAGTGTCAAAATGGCAATTTAAACCCAAAGAAATTGTGGTAAAATGCAAAGGGAAGTCCTAATTCTTTTGCTTTAATAATGGTTGTAATTTCAAAAGGGTTTGCTAACAACTTACACATGAATGAGAAACCTCAGGTATTATTTTTAGCATCACTAAAAGGAGCATATAGGGCAGGTAAACAGCCCAGAGCAATTATTGTTATTCATCACATTCTAGACCTAAATTTATTGTTAGGTGTATCTAAAGTAAAAATGTTTTATTGCTCCTAGAATTTGTGGATGAAAACGAGGCACTATAAGAAATCTAACCAAAAGTGACCTCACAGTGATCTGTCATAAATTCCTAACTGGACTGGTCATAGTGGGTAGTCACACCTCAGGCCTTAGTAGCAGCTTTATCTTTGCCTTAAGCAAGCCCTATCCATTTGTTTTCGTACCCCTTTGAAATGCCTTTTTCATGCCCTTAAGAGAGCATATAATCTTAACTATCCTGTAATCTAATCCCCTAACCTGCTTTCTCCCATCTTCTTGTAATCTTCATAACTGTTCCCTCCTTAATTCCAAGTGTAGAAAAGGAATTGCAAAACTCATTCTCCCTAGTATTTAAGATCTTGCTTCCCAGCAGTCCTCAGTTTGGCTCAAATAAACTCCTAAAAAGTCTCTAGAGGTTTGGATGTCCTATGTCAACAACATGTCCTCATATCTTACCTTTTATATTGTCATTCCAGTGAGGGGTAGCAGAATATGCCACCCAAAAATATGACTATACGAGTGGTTGATGTAGAAAACACCCAAACCCTTAGAGAATTTTTATAAATTTGAGCCAAACTGACAACATATGCCAGGCAGCAACGTCTCCCTTGCTCCTCTCTCACTATTTCTCTGACTATAACCTCCAATACTGGTTACCTTCCACTTTCCACCTAGCCTGAGCCTATACCCATGCAGTTGAATGTGGCTGGAGGAAAACATGCTAACTGGTTTCATTTTAGATTCATAACCTCTAACCTTGAAAGGCCCTTGGTGCTATCTGAAAATCATTTCACATTTCCCTAATCCATTCACTTTCCCATTCTCCTGGATAACTCTTCTATTCTCTCCTCTCTCATCAAACTTCCAACATTTCCTCCCTATCCTCACTCTCAGCTGGTGACATGACAAAAACTGAGCAATCAAAAAAGACCTTCCACAAGGTATCACTGCCACTTCTACTCACCCACCTGTACCTGTGCCTATATAGTCTACCTTCCCCCCTATCGGTTTGGATAAACTATCCGTGTTCTTAACTGAGGTCAATCCCTATACTTTTGTACTGATCCCATCCTTTTCCCTCATCTACTCAAAGACCATTCCAGCAATACTCTTCTCTCTGCTCTATCATCAATTTTTACTTCTCTACTGATCATTCTTATCAGCATACAAACATACTGTTATATAGCCAAACATAAACACTTCCATCTTTGCTCTCCTTTAAAGCAAAAATCCTTAAGACTTCTATACTTGCTACCTCCTGCTCTTCTGAGTGGTGACTTATCTCCACCATTCCACTGAAACTTCTTTTCAAATTTATTTGCCTCCCCATCTCTTAATCCAAGGGTCAATTCCCAGTTATCATCTTATATGAGCTACTAGCAGCATTTCTACATTTAATTACTCTTCCCCCTCATTTGGCCCCAGGATACCAGGCTCTCCTGGTCTTTCTCCCATTTCACTCCCCACTTACTCTGATTCCCTAAGGAATCATAATCATTGTTATCTCTCACAACAATGAAGTACCCGCAGGCTCAGTCTTTGGACAGCTACTCTATCTCCATTCAATCACTTGGTAATTTCATCCAGTCTCATCAATATAATGATAATTCCCAAACATATATTTCCATAAATCCTTGAACCTATAAGACAAAACTTACAGAGGGTGCCAAAAATATGTATACACATTTTAAGAAAGGAAAAAACTGTATTAAAATTGTAATACTCAATATATACCAATAACAAAAGATGAATACAAGTCACTTTTGACTTCTGCAATTACAAGAGGTGCTCAAAGTGGTTACCATCAGCGTCTAGACACTTCTGATTACAGCACAGTACTGCTTGAGCAACGCTGACTAAAGTGTCGACATGGGTACATTTTTTTTGGCACCCCCGGTACATTCAGTATCTCTCCTTGATGTTTAAAACAGTACTACTCAAAATGTTGTCCAAGAACTATTTATTCCTGGTTCTGGTTACTAACTGTTACTACTGGACAAGTACAAAAATTAAAGGGGTTTAGATGCTTGGTGGAGTAATTCTGTTTGTTGACTCTAATAATAAAAAATATGACCATGAAGTTTGTTTTCCAGTAATTTTACTTTTCTAGTAATTGTAATTGTAATATTTATTTATGTAATATGTAATATAATATGTAACATGTTTATTGTAATATTTAAAAGTATCCGTGAAGGGATACCTTTAGAGCATCCTCCTTTGCCTGGCCCACTCCAAACTCTTTGGAGTATTCTCTTCTAATAATGGCCCTTGAGCCATTCTCTACTGCTCAGCCCACTTCTGTCTCTTTGAAATGTATTTTTTCTTTTAATAAACTTCTTTTCTGCAACTTAAAAAAAAAAAAGTATCCATGATATATTGGCAGGAAATAAACTGGTCTTTCAATTTTATTAATTTTATTTTGATAGTTTGAAAACCACTAATCTCATAGTCAGGCCAGCTGGCTTGTCCAAAACTAAGCTCCTGATACTCTCCAAAACCTGCGATGCCTAGTCTGACCTACTTTACTTAATAGCAGCTCTTTTTAGTTGCTCAAGCCAAAAACCTTGGAGTCAGTCAGCCTTCACACTCCTTTATCTTACATCCCATTTTAATTTGTCAATAAACCCTGTCAGCTCAACCTTCAAAATATATACGGAATTCAATAATTTTTCCAAACCTTCCCTGCTAGCACCGTAGTACAACCCATCATCATCTTTAGCTTAAATTATAATGTTTTCTAATTTGTCCTCCTGTTTCCACCCTGAGCCCCCCATAGTTTCTGGGTTTTTTGTTTGTTTGTTTTTTAGCTGAGCCATCCTGCCACCTGTTGGCAGCTCAGCAGCAGCTCAGCTTGGGCCGGGCATCAAACCGCTGTTGCTCAGAGCTTGCACTCTTGAGCAAGCTCTTAACCAACTGAGCCACTCAGCCGGCCCTATAGTTCATTCTTAAGTCAGCAACCACTGTGATTCTTTTAAAATATAAATCCGGCCACAACCCTCCTACGCTCCAAACTCTCCAAGCGTTTCTTCCCATCTCACTCAGAGTAAAAGCCAGTGTTGTTAAGATGGAAACTACCTAAAAGGCCCTAAAAAAAACAGGCACTCCACTTCCTCTCTGACTTCATTGCCATTTCTAAATAAATGGATAATTTAATTTCAACTACTTGCACTAAAGCTTATTTCAAAATAAAAGTGCAGTTATGAAAGCAATTATATAAAGCAGTAATAAAAAGGGCTGTTATTCTGGCATACATAAAAGTATTATTGACATACATGAGTAAAAGACAAAGTCAATAGAGTCAATAAGGTTTTCTATGGTACTGGACAAACTCAAGAAATAACTACATTGGGTAATAATGAAATTGGCCAAAGACCAGGTTGGATACTATGGGTATTTATTTCAAAATCCTCGACCCCCTAGCCAAAAATCCACTGTATTTTTCACTTATACATAAATGTTAAAATTAGTAGTAATCACCCACTAGGATGTCTGAACCCTTTAAAGTACTTATAATCAGACTTGACAGCTTAAACAGGCTCTTCTGAATGCAGAGAGGACTGGTATAAAAGGTAATTAAAGAAGAAGATTCGGGGGCCGGCCGAGTGGTGCATTGGTTAAGAACTGGCTTGGGACGCCAGAGGGCCCCGGTTCAGATCACACATGAGGGCCAGTGACACTGCCCTCTACAGCTAAGATGCTGAACAACAGCCCAACCTGGAGCTGGGCTGCCATGAGTCGCCGGAGACAGCGTAGGCTGCAGCCCCTGTGGCAGTGGGTTGCTATGGGCTACCGTGTGTAGCCAGCAGCCAGCGTGAGCGGCCATCCAGAAGCCAGCGACTGATCTGCCTTGCCCCAGGAAAAGCGCAATGATGTTGCCAACTTAGGCCAGTGAAGCAACGTCCTCCACAACTAGACTGAAGAACAAAAGGACAGCAACTTGTCTGTTCCCCTTCCCCCAATTCTCCAGCGCTGTTCCCATCCCCAATTCCCCAATTAAAAACAAACAAACAAAAAAAGGATTCCTCATCTACTAATGTTAACAGAACCAAGAAAGGATCAATCAAAATGAATTAGACATTAAAGACACACCTAATTGGGCCGGCCGAGAGGCTCAGTTGGTTAAGAGCGTGCGCACTAAGCAACAGGGTCACCGGTTTGATTCCCACACGGGCCAGTGAGCTGCGCCCAAGCTGAGCTGCCGCTGAGCTGCCCACAGGTGGCAGGACGGCTCAGCTAGTGAGAGCACGAGCTCCTAACAACAAGGTTGCTGGTTGGACTCCCGCTTGGGATGATGGGCTATGCCCACCCGCAACTAAGATTGAACACGGCACGTTAAGCTGAGCAGCCATGAGCTGCCTACGGGCGGCTGGATGGCAACTGAACTTGGAGCTGAGCTAGCTGCGCCCTCCACAACTAAGATAGAAGGACAACTTGGCTGTTTCCCTTCCCCAATTCCCCAATAAAATCTTGAAAGAAAAAAAAAAGACACAGCTAATTAACAGTGACTACCCAAGTGTAAACCTATAGCTAATTGGCAAAGACCTGTTTATAAAAATCAACACTAAAATTTCCCCATCCGGACTAAGTTCCTCTCCAGGTATAGAAAAAAATTGGATAAAAGGAGTAGTTCCTCACCTTACATGGCCACCCCAGTCAGGACCCCCTCTCGTTTTGAGAGCTGCTACTTTCTGCCCTAATAAACTATCCTCTGCTGTAAACTTTAAAAAAAAAAATTGCCCCCAAAAACATATCACAGTACTTAGAAAGCTTAAGACCTCTTAGAGCATACGGCTTCCTTACACAGCACCAGGGTTTCCTCTGACCATTTTTTTAAATTAAGATTTTTAAATAACAGAAAACAGAGATAATTGTTTGGAATTAATAACTACGTGACTTAAAATGAGTAAATAGTAAACATTTATTGAAGGCTCTAGAGTGCAATTTCATTTAATGCTAACAACAACTCTATAAAATATGTTTACAGATATGGAAAACTGTGGCACAGGAAGTAAAGAAACCTGTAAATGGAATAGCGAGAATTCCAACCCAGGTAGTATAATTCCACAACCTTTCTGTTTAACAATTACACTTTACGTTATTAAAAATAATAATAATAATAATAATGGCCTATGTTTACTTACGTTTTACTGTAAAATTGTTTAAGTAGTCAACTGACCAGTGAGTTAAAACAAAAACACCTAAGTGCAAAGCTAATTAATTTTATTTTCATTTTCATCATCTCGACAAATAATTACCTCCAGTTGCTCCTTCTGGGTAAAACCCTTCATGCTTTTCCCAGAGGCATGGCCGACGAAAGTCATTGCTCTAATAATTGGCTGGTGCTGTAATAGCATGTCTGCGATTTCTTGAACACTATCTCGAAATGAAGAGAAGATCATAACTCTGGTCTTGTCACATTTCTTTTCAGATGTGTTTTGAGCTATATAACAAAAAATATTTAATTACAACTTTTTAAAAAGCATATAGACAAGCATTAGTTCAAAAGAAAGCCTGAAGCTATATACTAATTCATAATTCTTTCAAAAAAATAATTTAAGACATCTTAAACCTTTGCTGGTTTTCCAAACTTTTCTAGTAATTTTAATAACCTTGGCTCCTTATCTCTCATTAGCTTTCATAAAATAAAATTCTAAGCAAATCAAATAAACAATGACCTGAGTCACTTTTGACCAGTCCTTCATTTCATGTATGATGCCTGTTATTCCCTTTTACCTTCTAAGTCAGTAGTACAGAAATACAGAGCTCCCACTGACTTCATAAACCTCTCCTTTCCTTTCTGTTCACTAAAGGCGCTGTCTTAATCCAGGCCATGACTTTGTGTTCCCAGATCTACGACACGTTCAAATTCTCCAACGATAACTGCAGAATATGCCCTATAGTCAGTCACAGCTCCTCCCAAGGTCTCTGTGCTTGGGAGGCAGCAGGTGCATGAATAAGAACATGACCTTGAAGGCCGGGTCACTTACTCCGTGGGTGATATGTAGCCATGGTAGTTATTTTATCTAAGCTTTAGTTTCTTCATATCTAAAATAGATTGAAGTGATGATTAAATGAACTAGTAAACAGTATAAAGCATGTAGACTCACACATAACAATTGGCTAATAATTGCAAGTTGTGTGGGGCTTACTGTTGTTATCACTTTTCTTTTGTTTTTAAGCTTGCTTGGACCGTTGACAATGCTTCTTTCTTCCATATATTTTATTTATATATATATATACACACACACGCACATTATATATATATTATATATATATATAT
>NW_017731958.1:827260-836614 GCF_001890085.2 Hipposideros armiger
GAATTTTATGATGAATAAAACTTGAGTTCAATAACTTTATGTAATACATTTTTTTCAAATTTTGGGCCCCAAAATTAAGGTGCATCTTATACACGGGATCGTCTTATACATGGGGAAATGCGGTATATGTAAATAAAAACCGCCCAGAACATTCTTGTGAGACCCAGATTCACTTATTCACTGCCTACACATCTCCACTTAGATATCTCAAAAGCATCCTAACACCTTTACTCTTTCTTCTATGTTGTACTTAATTTTCTCTTTGCTCATATAATCATCCATAAACACACACACCCCATGTGAATCCTTTTTTTCTCATACCCTAGGTTCTAATTCATCAATAAATACTGTTGGCTCCAACTTCAAAATATATCTAGAATCTGTGACCACTTCTTAGCAACTCCACTACTAAAGCCACTATCATCTTATCATCTTAGACCATCACAAAAGCCTCCTAATTGGTCAATGTCTACTTTCCACAAAATTACCAGAGTGATCATTTAAAAATTTAAGTCAGATCACATCACTCTGCTGCTCTAAATACCTCTATAACAGTTTCACAGAGCCCACATATTCATAAAATAAAATCCAAAGTCCTGGTTTGGCCGACAAGCCTTAGGTCTGCCCTTGGCTACCTCTCCAACCTCCTCTATACCACTCTCACTGTCAGTACACTACTCCAGTCAAATTGGTTTGTTTACTGATCCTTAATCATACCAAGCACCCTACTTGGTTCAGCCTTTGAATCTGCTATTCTCTCCGCCTGGAATGATCCTCCCCCAGATATCCACTTCCATCAGGTAACAGCTCAAACATCACCCTACAGACAGGCTTCCTTTAACATCCTTTATAAAACAGCATCCTTCAGGACTCTCTCCTTACCTAGTTCGCTTTTCCCTACCATCATATATACTTGTATATTATTTTACTATCTGCTTCCCTTATATTGCCTCAGTCTGACTTTTCTTTTGTACATAACTTACAGTATTCTTAACATGCCCACCATTCCCATTGCCCCATCCTCCCAAATATTCTGAGCTTTTTTATATTCATTATCCAGAATAATCAAAAGCCCATCTTCTCCATAAGAAATGTTAGCACAAACCAATGAGTCAGTTTTAACTTTTTCAATAACTTTGCCTTGTCTTGAGGCTATTAAATATGGCCTACCATTCCGTGACTTGAAGTGTTCAACTACAATTTCTTCTAATTTCTTTAATTTTGGATGACTATAGAAAAATTCTTTATCTCCTGAAAAAAAATTAAAAACCATCAAAATAATATTACTGTATTTTTCCATACTCAATTATACTAATGTACTATAATATCTTTTTCAAAATGAACTTGTTAAAACTTTTTCCTTTTTATTTAAACACTAAATAGCATCTGGATAGCACATAAGCCTTACAGTAAATTTTGAATTTTTATAAAAATTTCATTCTGAGAGAGAATACAAACAGGAAGCAAGAAGAACATAGAAGGGGAAAAAAATAAATATTTAGTAAAGCTATAAATCAGGTTTTGATAATTTTAAGAATTTTTTTTTATAAAATTGTTTTTTTGTTTTTTTGGGGTTTTTTAAGCTTTATTGGGGAACAATGTGTTTTTTCCAGGACCCATCAGCTCCAAGTCAAGTTGCTGTCCTTCAATCTTAGTTGTGGAGGGTGCAGCTCAGCTCCAAGTCCAGTCACCAATGTTTTTGATGTACTTGCGGGGAGTGCAGCCTACCATCCCACGCGGGAGTCTAACCGGCAACCTTGTTGTTAAGAGCATGCGCTGTAACCAACTGAGCCATCTGGCCACGGGTCAGCAGCTCAGGGCAGCTCAGCTCAAGGTGCCATGCTCAATCTTAGTGGCAGCGGGCGCAGCCCACCATCCCATGTGGGAGACAAACCAGCAACCTTGTTGTTAGGAGCACAAGCTCTCACCAGCTGAGACATCCTGCCACCTGTTGGCAGCTCAGTGGCAGCTCAGCTCGGGTGCAGCACACTGGCCCATGTGGGAATCAAACCAGCAACCCTGTTGCTCAGAGCACACACTCTAACCAACTGAGCCACCCAGTCAGTCCATCTAAGAATTTTTTTACTACCAGTAACAACTACTAACTTCTATTATTAATATACTATAAGCTGTTTGAATATATATTTATCCTAAGTTATTCCATTTTTTTCCTTTTTTTTTAAGCTGAGCCATCCTGCCACCTGTTGGCAGCTCAGCGGCTGCTCAACTTAGGCTGGGAATCAAACCACTGTTGCTCAGAGCTCAAACTCTTGAGCGAGCTCTTAACCAACTGAGCCACTCGGCCAGCCCTCTAAGTTATTCCTTTTTATTGTATTTTATTTATTTATTCCATTCTATTTATCCCTTTTAGCATTTAACAGCTCTATCACTACAGAAATAAGTATAGATTGATATGTGCTACAATGAAGCAAAATTTCAAACTCAACTTTGATGAAGAGGAAACAATATAAAATTTTTTTTAAAAAGCCGTACCTTTTTGGACAGTAGAAATGCGACCTGCTGAAGCACTACGTGTATGTGCAAACAGGCACACCAGATGATTATAAAGTTTCATGAAGTTCTCATTTCGGCTAAGTTCATTTTTTGCCCGAGTCATTCCTTCAGAAATTAAGAAAATGTTTTCCCAGTAAATCAACTTAATAGCAAAACTAATCAATTATGTATTAAAAATAAATTAATATTTAGCAATAAATGCAAATTTTTCAAATTTAAACACGAAAACCATCAACGTTTTCCAATTACACATTCACATATGTATTAAGAAATGGCTTTTTTCCAGAAATTTATCAAAAATAAAGAAATACGGCCATTTGTTACAAAACTATTTCATTGCTTTTAAAAATCCCAGCATTTTTAAGTAACCCAAACTGTTCAACATTTGTCTTTAGCCAAAATTATACATGTCAGTATTTCTTGAAATAATTTACCTTTAGTTCCATCCATAATTCCACAAAGGAAGAAATATAATGATCTTGTTCCCATTTGCTGCAATAATTCATAACCATGATATAAACTAATACAAAGAGCAAACTCTCCCTCGATTATTCCTTGTTGTACTCCCTAGAAAAACAAGCATATATCGAATTTAACCAGAGAGAAAAACGGAGACACACATTCCACGTAGCACTTAATTGGTTCTGTTAAATGTCATAGGATGTTGCTACGGAAAGGTGCCAATGTATTTTCCATATAAAATCTATTCCTTTATATTTTTTTCCTTAATTCAAAAGAAACTTACATTTTAAAGAGAATACGTGAAAGGGGGGAAATATCTACCATATGCTGTTTTTCTTTATAAGTAAATTATTAGCAGTATATAAATTCATTTGTCTTTCAAAACTACTTAATAAGCATCTATAATGTGTCAACCACTGAGCTAGATATTTGGGATACAATGGACAATAAGTCAGGTATGGGCCTTTCCTCACAAATGTTATGGCATCAGGACAAACATTTCATCAGACTGTTTAACACTAACAATTAACACCAAGCATACATGCCATAACAACATCTGACACCAAGGAGACACTGTTATAAGCATATTATTTGTACAGATCATTTCATCTTAACACCTAGGAAGTAGGTACTGTTATTATGCCGGTTTCATAGACGAAGAAGCTCATACATGCGGTAAGTAGTATAGTCAGTATTTGAACCTAGGACATTTGTCCCAGTGTCCTTGTGCTTTTAACCACTACTCTAAAGGAAAAATGAAGTATATACATTTTTTCTCTGGGAGCATACAACAGGTGTATCTATCTGATAGTTTTAAAAGATCATTGAGACTATATTTTAATTATCTTCCTTTACTAAAGACTATTATTCTCTAGCTTACATTTTTAGTGGCATTTAACATCAGTGACAGTCATTTTAAATGTTTCCAGAATAATGATAAATGTCCTAAAACGGCAACCTAATTACCTGAAAGGGTAAAACCACCTCTCTGTAAAATATAAAGTCATCAGTAAGACCAAGTTCAACAGTTTTAGATTTACTATTTAAAATTTCAATGAATCGTAAACTCCTAGCAGAAATTTAAAATCATTTTATCAAAGTTTAGTATATTATACTGCCATTTCACAGAGAAGTTTCCCTTAGTGGTTCCCCAGATATTATAGAATAAACTCCATATTTCTGGTGTAGCATTTACAGCTACTCCCATGTGGTCACACCTAGATTAACTATCATCTCTGCCTTCCTCAGTCCTTTACCTGAGCCAAACTGGCTTGCTCACTGTCTCCTTCATACCTTTGTTCAATTGCATCTGTTCTTTTGCACATGCGTTCCTTCTCAGTTCCAAGAAAGACTCAGTACCTTTTTGTGCTTGTGATCTGAGCTTCTCTTGACTTTGGACCTAGCTGGATGGATATGTTCCTATCCGCCTATTTTTTTCCTATGAAGATTAGAATAAGAAGCTTAACTGTGACGTTTCCTCCAACCTCGGTATCGAAAGTTAAGACAAAATGCTGAGTCTAAAAATTATTTAGGATCTACCCTCTCATGGCCCTTTGACTTTGAAAATCAGGAATGAACTAAAAGACCAATTCTTAATTAAAAGTTGTAAGATAAATTTATCTTAATTCAAATCATTAAACTATATTCCTATTAGATTTTTTTCATGCTTTTATAAACTATATAAATAATACCTGAATTCCAGATGAATAACAATATACAGAGGGTGCCAAAAATGTAAACACGTTAAGGAAACAACTGTATTAAAATTATGCTGATAGTAACCACTTTGAGCACCTCTTGTAATTGCAGAAGTCAAACGTGACTTGTATTCATCTTTTGTTATCATTACATATTAAGTATTACAGTTTTAATAGTTTTTTCCTTTCTTAAAATGTATATAATTTTTTTGGCACCCTCTGTATATACCAAAAAACAATCATTATTTACATTTCAACCTGGCTCTGCGTAAAAACTTAATCTAGCATCAAATTTTATTTTTAAATACCTACCACAATATTTGGAGATGGGTTTTTCCTGAATTGATCTCTTGCCAGAATTATCTGGTATTTTGTTAGATTGGGGATGTCCTTTCTCATCAAAAGATTTCTCTGAATCAAAGAACTGGCAAATGCTTCCAATATCTGCAAATTTCGAAGAAATTTAATTTAAGCTTGGCTTAAAGGCTTTTTTCCAAATATAATCATTTCATCACATACTAAAATAAGAGGTACATGTTAAATTATATATTAAAGTTTATCCTAAAATGAATTTTTAAATAAGCACAGAAAAGATAATGATAAAATTTTAAAGTACGTGGTATTTACCTTCAGATAACATCCATATGAGAGTCAGCACAACCATTTATTCAATCCAACCATAACTGAAGGACATATGAGTGTGTTTATCGGTTTATTTCTTAACTCCCCTCCCCTCCCCCAGTCTAAGCCCAATGAAAGGATGGCCTTGATTTCTTCAAGGTCTTGTTCTTGCATCTTCAGTGCCCAGAACAAGGTCCAGCACACAGGAAATATTTGTAGACTGATGACTAAATCAAAATACCTTGAGTACATTTAAATTCATTTGTTAATTCATTCTTTTAAGAAATATTTATTAAGCATCTACGATGTATCAAGCATTGTTCCAAATGCTGGGAATATTGTGGCCGAGACAAATGAAGTCCCTGCTTTCATAAAATTTACATCCAATGGAGGCAAGAAAAGAATAAAGGGAACAAAGAGAATTTTGATTACGATAAATTCATTTAAAAACCTAAATTAGAGAGTTTTTGAGGGGAAAGGGGTCATTATAAGTAAGGCAAACAAAGACAATCTCTTTGAAGAGGTAAGACTTGACATCTCAATGATAAGGTGTGTCTAGCATGAGAGGTTCTGAGGACAGAGCATTCCAGGTAAAGGAAACAGCAGAGACAAAAGGTCCTGATGAAGGAATGAACTTGATGCCACAGTGAAGGGACAAAAGAGACCTCCTGATGAAGACCTAATACAGCAATATGTAATAAACTATTTAAATTTTTGCTTGATTTTTATTTCCTAAAATAGGACTATTTTAGCACATTTTTATCTTTCCTCCCTACCAGCTTTGCTGACCACGCTACCTACAGAAGCACTCTAAAAATATTGACTAAATTCTTATGATATGTAATTATACAAATTACAATGTTTACATTCTTGTAAGTGGAATGATTTCAATCATAACCAAATGTATTTGTATTTAGGAGATAATTACCAGAAAGACTTTGCCATATCTTAAATTAATTATGCTTAGAATGTTGTTGCAAATAATTGAAAAACAAAAATGAAACCATATACCTATAAAACGTCTCTTTAAAAAAGGCTTATTAAAGATTAAATGATAGATGAATGTCTATTCCTACATTATAAACTTCTTCAAAACGTCATAGATGAAAACAACCACTATTCTATTTGCTCTCAATTCGGGTTCTGTGGGTAAGTATTCCAGCAGGTCACTGAGAGGGCCTATGAGCTAAGATACCACAGTAACAACGAGAAGTATCTCGTGTCCAGGTCTTGGTTTCTAAATACTGCTCTTCCACAAAATGAACAAGGATTCCTTGGAGAAATGGTTCATCCCATGGCTGTGACCAGGAAAATACCAAATGAGCATAAAATACTTGTAACGCCAGAAAGTTAAGAAGTGTTGCCTCCTCCCTCTCCCCAAAACATACATGTCTAAAGAACACAGGAGCCAGCTTAAAGGAGCTCTCAATGGCCAACGCTGGTACAAACTGAGCAACAAAATTAATAATGGTAGTATTGGACTTAACCCACAGAAAAAAATAAATATCCATGAGTCCACACTGATATAAAGAATTAATAAATAAATGTGGGAGAAGAAACAACTCTTCATTATAGAAAAATTCAAAAGAAATGAGGGAAAGAGGAAATACTGATTAGTAATTAGGCAAACACTACAGAAACAACTGTTGTATGTAAGAACCATCATTATGTGCTAAAATTGGTGGACAAAATATGTTGAGAATCAGGATATTTGCATATTCTTAAAGTATCTCCCCCTGGAACTCTCTATACTATTGCTGCAAATTTCTTGAAAGTCTAAAATTACTGCAAATGTTAAAAATAAAAAAGACTTCTGTCAGGGCACTGCATTGACAGCTTGTCTCTGCTCCTGATGTCTAGAGCCTCAGATGGATGGGGGCTAGACAAAATAGCTCAACTCAGGCCATATGTCTCTACCCTCAGTTCTAGCTAGTTATCTACAGGTTCTTTCTTCCTCCTCAACATGGCTAGCTTCTGGTTCGTCACATTCTATTGGTCAAAGTCAGTCACAGGGGCCAGCCTACAGCCTAGGGAAGAGGAAATGTTTCCTATGTCTCAGTGGGAGGGGTAGCAAAGAATCTGCAGCCACCTTTAACCCATGGCAATGAAGATATGAAAACGAGATGTTGTCCTAGCGTGACACTAGTTATATACTATAGAAAAATAATGCGCTACCTCAAATTTCTCCCACTGAAAGTGATAAACTAAGAAGTTTCTCAATAGCTACCATATTGACATTTGGACCAGATAATTCTTTGTTGTTGGGGGGGCTATTGCACAATGTTAAGCAGCATTCCTGGCTTCTATACACTAGATGCCAGTAGCAAGTCCACTCCCCGTACCCTCCAGATACAACAGCCATAAATGTGTCAAGACACTGCCAGATGTTGCCAGGGGGGCAAAATCACCTCCAGTTGAGAACCACTGCTATGTAAGGCATCAGGAAAGAACATATTGAAAATATATTTTCTAACAAAGAAACTTCTGGTTGAATCTGGATACGTATTATGGGTGTGCTCACTATGTGAAAAGTCACTGAGGTACACACGTTTATTATGTACACTCTGTTGTATATACGTGTGTGTGTGTCTGTGTATATGTGTATGGAGGTGTATTATAATGCAATTAAAAGGTTTACTTAAAAAAAAACATATAAGGCTATTATTGGCTTTAGAAATGGTCCATTGTTTTGTATTTCTTCTTTAAGTAACAGTTTGTCAGTACATTAAACATGGTGCTCATTTCAAAAATTTTAATTTCAAAGAATTTTTCAACATAGTAATTATATAAAATGATAACTATATATTCACACAGACTGTGTTAACTAAAATAATTACACTATCAATTAAAACTCTGATACATTACATTAAAACCCTGAATTGTGACAAAAATGGCTTACCTGTATATACGCCTTTTGGATCGCGGCAAGGTCTTCACCAAGGGGAACAACAAGCTTTTCAACTCGTCTTTCATGAGAGTATGGCAAAATATCTGGAGAATCTTCAGAACGAAGTTCTATCTGCCCAATCAGGAGGTTAGTAATAACCTGTTGCACAGCCTACATAAAATCAATTATGATTATAAATTATATTACTTGTTAAATATTTTACTTTGTCACTAACAGAAACAAAATAGCAGTAAAATTTTGAAACATTAAGAATTCATATAATTATTTTTAAAAACAAAACTACAAAGCATATCAGAAGTGGTTCAATAAGGGAATAAGGCTTTTGAAATCTTTCTTCCACTCAGCCCTTCATGCCAAGCATCCAAGAAATATGAACATTAGTAAAGGAGCTAATCAAATGTATTTTGCACTTTCCAATAGTCATGATATAGTCCATCAACATTTTATAAAGACTCGGAAAAAAACAGAAGTTTTAGATCAGCAAACTAAATCCCTAAAACATTATATAACAGTCAATTTTAGAGCCAAAAAAGTATTTGCCAGGAATCTTGACCCTGGCAAATACTTTTTTCCATTGATTTTTTTTTGGGGGGGGAAAAGCAGAGAAGTCTCGTTACTGTTAAAGAATACAAATGTATCTTAGGAATACTTTACAAATTGACTTGTAAGTAGAATATTTTTCATTTAAATCAATATATATGAAGTGAATACATTTCTTGGGCTAAATTTCATTCACCCAAAGCTTATAAAGGCCCTTAATTATAAAAATTTGGATACTGATACAAAAACATAAAACCTGTTTGTACAAACAACTACTATAGCATTAGACTACAGTACTGATAATGTGATTAAGAACTAAAAGGGGGGAGGGGGGAAGAGAAAAGAAAGGGAAGGAAGGAAGGAAGGGAGGGAGAGAGAGAGAGGGAGAGGGAGGAAGAAAGGAAGAAAGACTAAATTGTCGCCTTACAGCCGATTCTTAGACCACCCCCCCTGCATTAGCCTCTGACCCATTAGTCGAGAGAGTGCCTCGGAAAACTGAGGCCTGATGGAATGATATCTGTAAAGCTCTCTCGGGGGGCGGCTCAGCCTGACTGGGACCTGATGGAATGATATCAGCTGTCTCCCCTGGGAGGACATGTAATTATGTCTTGG
>NW_017731958.1:841634-922412 GCF_001890085.2 Hipposideros armiger
CATGCGTTGACCCGATTCGGTGGCTCAGTCTATCTCTGAAGGCTGAGTCCCTTGGTCTCGCTCTTAAATCTTACTTTTGTCTCTTGTACTTATTCAATCTACGCCACCCCTCTCGTGTCCCATTTGCCCTTGCCACGCTGGACGTGACACTAAATCCTGAAAATATTTAGAAATTAAGAGCTTTTTGAAAAACTAGAGAAGTTTCTTGGGCTTAGTTTCAGATAAAAAATACTTGAGGGCAAGAATCACATCTTAACCACCTTTGTATTCCCAACACCTGGTACAATGCCTAATAACGTAGTATACTAAAGTTATTGAGGGTCCACATATATTCGAAATCTAGATCAAATTTATGACCATTTTATAAAAATGAGTAAGACTTTAACATTTTTAATCATTCATTCATTCAACTAATGTTTGAGTAATTCCCACATGCTAGGTATTGAGTTGGTCACAGAGATATAACCAAGATAGACATAATGCCTATGTTCGTGTAGTGACTATTTTAGTAGGGTATAAAAGAGCAACAAATAAGTGAATAAGCAAAAGAATGACAGATTATGATAAATATTAAGAAAATCGCAAGAGAGGAGGAGCTGACCTTTGATATCTTAGAATGGATCTTTCTGAAGGGAAGACATTTAAGCAGAGACTTAAAAGCTTAAGTCTACCAAAAACAAGCATGTTTAAACAAGACTGGAGGGGAGGATCAAAGAGGACAGAACTGTCAAAAAATCATCCAGGCCATGCATAGGAAAAAAGGTCTCACAGATTGGCAGAGTTTAAAGTGATCTTAGAAAGAATCCAAAACCCAATACAGAAGATCATTTGTAACTACTAAAATCGCAATATCATGGATAAGGCTCAAAATCTGCATTTTTACCATCTTCTAATAAAAGAAACCAGAGCTCCCTGGAGAAATGGCTCATTCTATGGCTGGGACAGGAAAAATACTAAATAAACACAAAATTTCCTGATGCCAGAAAATTAGGGCGTATTCTCCTCCCTCAAAAAAAACAAAAAAGCAATAAAACCCCACAAAAGGTGCTTTCTAACGGACACAGGAGCCATCTTCAAGGCACTCACAATGGTCAAAACTGGAACAATCTGAGCAACAAAATTAATAATGACAGTATTGGATTGCAGCCCATAAAAAAATCCACTACTCCACATGGATATAAAGAATTGAATTAATAAATAAATGGGAGAAGAGACAGCTCTTCATAACAGAAGAATTTAAATTAACAAATGTAAAAGAAATTAAGGAAAGAGAAAACAATGATTAAGCAAACACCACAGAAATAATTGTTGCAGGCAAGAACCATCACTGGATGCTAAAACAATATTTACAACGTCTCAAATTATCTACCCTACAACAGATATATTAATTACAAAGGGAAAAACAATACAGTCGGCGCTCTATATCTGTGAATCCATAGCTGTGAATTCTGCATCCAAAGATTCAACCAACCATGGATCAAAAGTACTTTTACAAAAGTTGTGTTGGTGCTAATATATACTATGGTAGTTGGGCCTAGGATGGCTGCATCTGTATTGAACACGTACAGACTTTTTTTCTTGTCATTATTCCGTAAACTATACAGTGTAACAACTATTTACATAGCATTTACCTTGTATGATGTATTGTAAGTAATCTAGAGATGATGGAAAGCATGCGGGAAGATGTGTGTCGATTATATGCTAATACAATGACATTTTATATAAGGCACTTGAACATCCATGGATTTTAGTATCCACGGGGTCCTGGAACCAATCCCCCGAGGATACCAAGGGACAACGCTGTAATTTGACAATGGAGAAATTGGGAAGTCATCATCTTAACCAAGTCAAGATTAATAGTACCAGCAATAAGACAAATCAACATCGTGTATTCTCTAATAAAATGCGCTGAAAAAGGTACAGCATCCCTTCTGGGGTATCCTTGCCATAAATGCATAACCTCACTCCAATCATGAGAAAATATCAGAGAAACTCAAACTAAGGGATAATCTACACTATAACTAGCACCCACTCTTCAAAAACATCATGGAAAACAAGAAAAGGTCATGGAAGACAAAATAAAAAAAAAGACTGAGTAACTGTTATAGACTGGGTGGCACTAAGGAGACATGAGAACTAAATGCAATGTAGGATCCTGAACTGACCGTGAGCAGAAAAGGACACTGGTGGGAAAATGCAAAATTCAAATAAGGCTTGCAGACTAGTTACCAGTATTGTACCAACATTACTTTCCTGGTTTTGATCATTTTATTATATCATGGTAATATAATATGTTAATATTGGGGGAAGCTGAGCAAAGGATTCAGACTTCAATTTTTGCAAATTTTCCAGAAGTCAAACATTATTTAAAAAAAAAACAAAACTTAAAACTAACTGAAAACAGTAACAATTTAACAAACAGCTTTAGGTGATTACTATGCACACTGAAGTCTGAAAACTACTAATGTAGAAAAACTGCAAACATACAAGAAAAGGTTGGCATGTTATAGGAACTGTTGCAGTACTAATTAAATACTAGAATGGAAAACTGATCTGGCCACATACAAAAAAAAGTTCTTATTTTCGTAAATGTTAATAAATGGAAAGACATTTTACTCACCTTTATATCACTACCTGGTGTGGCACTAAGAGCCAAGATTCTGAAGTGATTTGTATATTTGACTAGTTCTCTTACAACCTTAAAAAAAAAAAAATTCTTTAATTTCATCTGCCTAATACAAAAATAACAATGATTCTTACATAAGCTATTATATACGGCCCACTATCGTTATCCCTTTATTCACAGTATTGATGGTATAGTGGATGGAACTATCATTAGTCATATTATTTGAAGAGCAAATGATTTAGGCTTATACTCCAGTCTACACCAATCAAACACACTTTAGGGTTTCTTCTGTATATATAGCTATGGCATTAAGGCCTAATACAGAGGCAAATCAAAACACTCAGAAGGCTAATTCAAGGGCAAATGGAAGAAAAGAGAGTCCACTCTCCATTGCTTGGGCCATAGTCTAGACTTACAGCTATATCCATATGCACATTTACCAGATTAAGACAAATCATAACATGAAAATAGAAAACATTTAAATACCAATATAAAATTAGATTTGAAATGAAGAAAGTTTTAGGATTTTAAAGAAATTAGATTTTATGTGAAGGCGCACATTTTTAAACTAAATTTAATTAATAAAAGAATAAGGCTAATTTGGGGTAGTTTTAAAAATCTAACTTTCCTTTTAAATCCTAACACATTTTCTCAGTGGCACCAAAGCATGATTCTAGGCTTTGCAGTTTAGATTCAACACCATTTCTGGTCTGATTAATACTGGATAATTTGCCAGATTCTCATATGCCCCTTCACATGAGACCCCAATACAAGGAAAAAAGACCCCTAAGTAAACTGAGTTGCAGGACTAGTTCTCAGTATCTCATAGTTTCACATTAGATTCATAAAACGGTAAAACCAGATTATTTAAAAACTGCTCTAAGGCTGGCCAAGTGGCATGTTGGTTAAGAGTTGGCGTGGGAGCATGAGCTCTGAGCAGCAGGGCCCGGTTCGGATCCCACATGAGGGCCAGTGACACTTCACCCTCTACAGCTAAGATGGTAAATAACAGCTCTACCTGGAGCTGGGCTGCTGTGAGTTGCCCACGACAGCGTAGGCTGCTCTGGGGCTGCAGTGCGATGCTGTAAACTACCGTGAGTGGTCAGCAGCTGGAGTGAGCTTTCGTGAGCCGCCATGAGGCTGTCCAATGGCCAGTGAGCGACTGCCTCACCCGGGAAGAGCGCAATGATCACAATACCAACATGGGCCAGTGAAGTGACATCCTCCACAACTAGACTGAAGAAAAGGACAGCAACTTGTCTGTTCCCCTTCCCCAATTCCCCAACACTGTTTCCTTCCCCCAATTCCCCAATAAAATCTTAAAAACAAAACTGCTCTAATTTCACTCCCTGTCATGGATGAATTCAATGAGACTCACAGTGAATCTTGATTAACACTCAGAAAATATTTCTGGAGTTTTTTTTGCTGTTGTTGCTGTTTTAAAGATTTTATTGGGGAATTGGGGGAACAGCTTTGGGGAATCAGGGAAGGGGAACAGACAAGTTGCTGTCCTTTTGTTCTTCAGTCTAGTTGTGAAGGACGTCACTTCATTGGCCCATGTTGGTATTGTGAGCATTGTGCTCTTCTCAGCTGAAGCAGATCAGTCGCCAGCCATTGGATGGCTGGTCACAGCAGCTGATGCCAGCTGCTGCCACTCACGCTGGCTGCCGGATAATCACGGTAGCTATGGCAACCCACTGCAGCCCACTGCAGCCTACGCCATCACAGGTGACTCATAACAGCCCAGCTCCAGGTTGAGCTGTTGTTCACCATCTTAGCTCTAGAGGGTGCAGCGTCACTGGCCCATGTGGTGCTCCCAAGCCAACTCTTAACCAACAAGCCACTTGGCCAGCCCCGCTGGAGTTTTTTTTAACATGATACAGAATGCATATAAAGTTGGACATTATATTTAATCGAGACTTAAATAGAACTGTTCTACAATAATTAAAAACTGATGCAAGACAAGATGTCCCTAATACATAACTTTTTTTCCAGGAGGGATTCTCAAGCATTTTGTAGCAGAGGAAATAGTGCTGTGTTTGTAAACCCAGAAGCTACCTTCTTTATCGAGCTGATGTGCTTGTTAGAACCTATATCTGGAATATTCAATGTAGCATAAACTTTCAGAGATGACTGGGTATGAATGAAGTCAATGCACATCTCAGTGTACTCAAGAAAAGCATGAGCCTTGTAGTTTTAAAAAGAAATCACCTAATGCCTAGAAATTGTTTGAAAGTAAATGAGTTAAAGTTGCTAAACATAAGCTGAATCTTCAAAATAAATTCCACAGTTAGAATAAAAATTTGCAAATGTCCCTCTCAAGCAGAAACCTTAACACACTGGGTATTAATTAACTTTGAAAAATATAAATAAATTGAAAAATATATCCAATTCTTGGCTGAGATCAGCTCTAAGAAAGGTGACAATTCTCCAGAAGATGCTACAGAGATATAATACAATAAAAAAGTCCCCAAAGAAACTACTTTACAAATCCACAGTGAAATTCATATCATTGCACTAAATGAAACAACTTCCCCTTCTATCCTTACTCGATAAACTCTTCCTAGTATCACCAGCTATTATAGTTTTAACTATCTACCACCTACATGATTTCCAAATCTGTATCTCCAGCTAAACACTCTCCATGGAGACCCATCCTTCTATCACCTCCTGCCTGCTGGATATCTACAGCTAAATCCTTCATAGACACCTCAAACAACAATCAAACTGCACCATCTTTCCATAATACCCCAAATCTTCTCTGCCTCCAGAACTCTTTGTCTTGACTAGCAGCACCAACATCCTCACAATCTTCCAAGTCAGAAATCTGGGAATCATCCTAAATGTCTCCTATCCCTCAGTACACCTGCCATTAGCCTTCTCTCCTCTAATCTCTTTTAAATCTTAAGTATCACCCCAGCTAAACATTATGTCATTCAATCCTTAAAAACAACACTAACAGTTAAGTATTATTTTACCTACCTGCCAAGGAATGACACTATCCACTACCAATCTTTGGGTTATCTTAATTCCAAAACTCCACCCATATCCTACTTTAGATCCCTGCCTCAATGATGATTAGGCTCTCATCATCTATATCTGACACTAATAGCCTTGTTAAGCATTAAGAAAAAAAAAAGACAGCAAAGACACTGATTAGAGTAGATGAAGAAAGTATTTCCTATCACTATTCTGAGTTAATGTAAGGTTTTTCATATTGATAACACCATCAATAACTTCCACCATTAATAATTATTCCCCAAAATACTCTTTAACAATGTTTACACTACAAAATACTTTTTAAACAAGACATTACCTGGCAATAAGCATAGTTTCCAAGAGCTTTATGAGCTTCATCAATAACTAGACACTTGATTTCAGCAGCAGGACAAGCTCCTCTAGAAAGGTCATTTATCATGACTTGAGGTGTAAGAAAAAGGACTCTCTTACTGCTCCATATTTCCTTCCTAATGAAAGCTTGAGTAGATCCTGTAAATAAAATTGACACTGCGTAAACGATGGGGTCTACACAATCGCTTCAAAATGTTCTGACAAGCTACAGGGATTCTCTTAAGATTGAATAAAGCAAACCTATTCATTAGGGCTAGACTTGCTACATGTACAGGCATACATTGGGGGTTCGGTTCCAATAAAGCTAATATCACAATAAAGCTGGTGGTAATCTTTTAGCTGATGGAGGGTCTTGCCTTCAATTTGTTAAGAATTGCAACATCTGTGAAGTGCAATAAAGCAAAACACAATAAAACAAGTTCTGCCTATAGACGGTATTTTAAGGGGAAAGTTGTAAAAACAAAAACAAAACAAAACATTGCGATCTGGGTACTATTTCACATGGCTCAGAATTCCTTTAGCTCAATTTCCAAGAGAACTTGTAGTTTCTCCTGGGTACTCAACTCTTAATTTCAAATTAGCCCATTCTTTTTAAAATACCTGTCATTTCGGCCATGTGGGGCTGCGGGATGCCCATCACTCGGTAGCAAGCCTCGATCTGTTGTGTCACCAAAGGTTTCGTGGGGGCCATGAAGACCACTTTGCCAGACGGGTACCAGCGGTAGAAATTGTACATGACCACGGCGGCAATAAAGGTCTTTCCCAACCCGGTGGGAAGACACACCAGCGTGTTGCAGAACAGAGCGGCTCGGGCGATGTGCAGCTGGTAGTCCCGCACTGGGCAATTAGTAGGGTAAACCCACAGGGCTCCCGCTGAGGTGCAGAACCCGCCATTCTCTAGACTCAGCTGCCGCTCTGCCTCATACACTGCGACCAGCAACACATCATCGTCCGACTCCAGCTGTTCTTCGGCGGCCTCTGCCGCGACAGGAAGACGCGCCTTGGAGATGCCAGGGCGCTGAGGCCGCTCAGTTCCAGAGCTGCAACCCGTAGGCGCAGCGGATCGGGAGACGCTCGAGCCCCACGTCTGGAAAAGCGTCCTTTGCCGTCCGCTCATGAGGCCGACAACCACCAAAGGCTCCTCTCAGACGTCAGCAGCTGCAGCAGCTCAACAGACACCGTTCCGATCCCCATGGGTTACCTTTGCACAAAACAGTGGAACTGGAGGGCGGGACTGGGGCCACTTTATCCAGTTGAAAATGCCGCCACTGAGTTTGCGTTGAAAATATGATTGGCTGGCTTCCCGGAAACCCTCGCCCGGAGACGCATGCGCATTATTTTGGAGTTACTCTAAATTTGTTCCCCTTTTCAGTTTTTTTAGACTCTGAATTTGAGTTCCGGCAGGGCGTCATTGCTAAAATAATACCACTTGAAATAATAAAAATAAGCTGGAGACCCCGAGGACGATGGATACTCATATTTCAGTGAACTTAATGTTATTGATAGTCTAATGTGCTTATTCCTTGTTGGTTTTTTTTAAGTCTGAACATGAGGTGAAACCGAAAGTGTTTAGATTGAATTAAATAACTTGTCTTATTTCTCTCTCCAGGCTGAAAAAACAAAATGTCGGGTCTCTTTTCTGCAGTATTAGGAGTGGCAATCCATTATCTTAATATGTTTATTCTTAAAAGAGAAGTAAATGGCTTGGTCCTGCTAGTCGTTGGAAAATCCAAAAGAACAAATGTTCTGATGCTCCTTTACATCTTCACAAATGTTAGGGTCGGTGTGGTATTAATCTACTCTAGTGATAGCTTTCTACCTCAGACTTGAATACAATTCGCAGCTTCTCCACTCTAAACCTGGTGACTTTAGGTCACCTCTGTAAATTTGTTCCCTCGTGTATTGAGGAAAAGTACGCACATACCAAGAAATGTCTCAAGCATTAATGTCACCCTCATCACTACCACCAGCAAGCGGTCTCCTGCGTATAGCTTCATTACATTGTTTTATTTGGTCAAGCTCCTGAATTTGCTTTTACACACCGTTTCTCTTGTGTTTGTATTTTGGGGGGGGGGGGATAGGGGAAGAGACATTGTATTTTAGTTTCATCTGAATGAGTTTTATAACGGAGGTGGGTCCCCCTTCCTATCATCAGAGGACCACGTGGGAAGATGGCTTGTCTACCAACTTGGAAGCGGGCCCTCAGCTGACATCAAATCGGCCAGGGCCTTGATCTTGGACTTCCATCCTGTAGAATTCTGAGAATTACATATTGGTTGGTTAAGCAAAAAATAAAATAAATTTAAAAATAAAATAAAACGGAGGTGGGATATGGGTTGTTCTGATGACAAGGACTGAGTCAATTTAGGTGTGAGCTTTTAGTCTAGAACTAAATGAAATGAAATTAGATGTCCGAATGTTGCTGTTTTCTTCAAATAGATTATAGGCTTTAAAGGCATAGCAGCCCGTCGGTAAAAAAAAAAAAACAACAAATAAGCAAATATGAGTAATGTCTGGTAAACATCACTACCATCAGAGGTCTCCTCACAAGGGTTCCAACTGAAGAGTACCTGACACCATTCAGTTTTCTGTGTAGTTGGCCATTAGGGCCACATCCGCTGAGTTTTCACCCGGACTCAACAAAGTAGCCCTCAAAGCACAGCCTTGACGTCACTCAAGGACGCGCTCCAATCCCGCCGCGTAGCGCAATGACCCCACCCCCTCGAGCTCCCTGCGGGCTCCACGCCACGCCCCGGGGCGTGGCGATGCCGAACCGAGGCGGGCTGGCTCAGTAAAGCAGAGGCAGCGGGGGAAGATGGCGGCAGGCGTTCCGCAGCGGGCCTGGACCGTGGAGCAGCTGCGCAGCGAGCAGCTACCCAAGAAGGACATTATCAAGTTTCTACAGGACCACGGTTCAGACTCGGTACCAGAGGCGGCGGGGCGGCGGGGCTGGTGCGGCTGAGGGACGCCTCACCCCCCCGGAGAAGCCCGTACATTCTATATTCCTCTGTGCCCCCGCCCTCGTCCTCCCCACGGCCGGTGGCCTGGAAGGCCGGAGAGGCCTCGCGTGCGCTCAGGAGCCACGCTCCCGCTCCTCCGGCCTGCCCTGCTTGGGCGGGTGGAGCAGGTTCACCGCTTGGGGCTTGCAGGCAGCAATCGCAGAATTAGAGCTCCATTGGGATCCTTGAGTGAGGGTGGAAGCTATGGGAAAAAAAGAAACCCAGGAGATACTGGCGGCTGAGGCGTGGGGCGGTCGAGGGCCGGGGGCTTGAATGAGACCTCTGGAGGGGTGTGCGGGCTGTTAGGGAAATGGGAAAGGATAGGAAGATTTTGTGAGAATGGTGTATGCGATTTGCTTTTCTCATCAATTACTAAATACTGAATAATGCGTGTGATTTTTTTTTAATCGTAAATTGCGATTTAACTTCAAAATAATGGACCTTTATACATGGGGGAGTGAACATGTGCATTTCATGTACAGTGGCCTCCCATTGTTGTAGAAAAACTAAAAATCTATTTGGCATTCTTTATAGATATACCAGCATTTTTCAGCATAGTCTCCATTTTAACCACCGGTCTGTAGTCACGAATTATTTTTGTCAGATTTTTTTTGTTCCAGAAATTAAGATCATTCATACCTCTCAAATTGAACGACTGTACAATTTGTTATGCAGGAGGCATTGCCCACTATAGGAAATAGAAGCATCAGTCTATGTGATTTATGTACAATTTTTTACTTCAGTTCTAGCATTTAGAAATATTGTTTCTGGGTTCTTTTGAGAAGATTGTGGTTTTTCATTTTGAGAGATCTTGAAAGGGAAATAAAATTTTCTCCAGCTTCCAGCCTCATACATACTCTTGAATCCTGACATCAGCAAATACTTATAAAACATCTACAGCAACAGCTGTGCTCATTGTTTCAGGATAGAAGGATGAAAAAGAAATACCACGCGTCAGGGATACCATTTTATACCATTTTACCATCTTGGTGGAATTATTCTAAGCTAGTTCATATTTCAACTCAAACAATAAAGTAAATATTTAACATGTAATACCTCAATACTGTGCTTCATTCATCGAATTCTTATAAAACAAATTATCCCAATGTGGAATCTAATGTAAAGCTGCCCCAGGTGGGACACTTTCAACAGACTTGGATATCAAAATATTTTTTAGTGCATATTCTACAGTGTACATTCACATGCTTCAATGTTGATTTGACAGTCACTGTTTTATTGATCATAAGATACCAAAGAGATGTTTATATTTTGGATATTTTCCTAAAACCTTGCTAAAGAAATCACAAAAATGCCAAAACAACTAATTGCTTCTATTGAATCAAAATAGCCTTTCCCCATCAGCGTTTATCATTTAGAACATTTCTCTAGGACAAGAAGAAAAATACAACAGTGATAGTGTTAGAAAAACTGCTTTATCAAAAGTTTAGAAAAGTCAGAGAACAACAGAGAAGGTAAGACAATAAGGAATCAAGCAAGGTCCACAAGACAGAAAAGGAAGCAGACTAAAATCAAGGAAACAAGTTATTAAAATCCTGTTACATGATTTTGAGATGAAGTTATATGATTTTGATGGCTTGATATCCTGCTGCCAACTTAGTCTTACATTTGAGAGAAATGTAATTCTGTGGATTATCCTTACAACCCTCTGACAAAGATGCTGTTATTTATCTTCCACTATGATGTAGAAACTGAGTCTTTAGGAAAGCTTAGTCACTTGTCTAAAATCAACTAGGATTTTAATCCACAGGGCCTAACTCCACAGCCCCTAAACTTAACCATTATATATCCAGCTTTGTGTGCTTCCTAGTCTGCCAAGAATGGGTTATAGATGTGTCAAGATAGCTGTGCCCAACATGGCTGGAGGCTCTGCTAGAGCCAAGTGACATCCTGCCAGGAGCGGCTTTGCCCAGTTACCAAAGTGTGCTTGCTGTATAAATGTGCTTTTCTGTGAGTTCTGTGATGGAAAAGGGTTAATACACACCTGTGTGACCCGTACATAATATTACACTTCCAGTCTTGTAAATCTCATAAATGCCCAATGTCTTTTTTAAATCTTTTTTTTTTTTTTTTGGTGTTACGAAGTATGGTATAAAATACAATGCTTATTTCATTTTTCTGTTGTTAGTAGTGTTGAAAACATAATTGCTAATATAAAAGGTCATTTTGTAATTTTAGACCCTTATATGAGGGAAATTATTTTGTCTAACCAGCTTTTTTCTTTATAGTTTCTTGCAGAACATAAGTTATTAGGAAACATTAAAAATGTGGCCAAGACTGCTAACAAGGACCATTTGGTTACAGCATATAACCATCTTTTTGAAAGTAAGGTGAGGAGTATTTTATTTTATTATCAGAATATCTTTTTAGATATGTTATTCCCCAAAATAAGTTTTGAATGCATTTATTTGCAGAATATGTTAAAGTTTTACACCTGCAATTTTTCTTAACTTTAATCATAAATGGCTGTCAACTCTAGAAAGGCTAATCTGCAGTATAGTGGGATATTTTGATATTTTGAAAGGGACCAGATTTTTAAAATAATTCCCTAGTAGTTTAAGATGACAAATTCTTAAGGGCACTGAAAAATTGTGAACTCCAAGGTAAGCTCCATTTCATTAATGAATTTAAAGTCTCAGTTAGACTTATGCTGAACCTTTAGAAAACCAAATTTTAAGAAATTCCCCAGTATGTGTTCACTATGAAATGGCCATCTTCCACAGAAAATAATCTTTATTAAGCTGTTTGAATAGTATTCATGTCTCTGAGCCATGCATGGTTCTCTTTTCAGAATGTATATTGTGAGATGGTTTGAAGGTCACAATTTGTTGATTAAAATGCTTAGCATAAGATTTTTCCTTTGTTCTTAGGCAGTTTCCATGGATTTACATTTGAATTATGTGGCCCACATTCATGGTGCAGATGTTCATTGCATTGAGAGGCTGGAAATCTACATGTCCCTCCTCGCTTTTACCCAATCCTGAATGTGATAAACGTTAGAATATTTTCCTTACAGCGTTTCAAGGGTACTGAAAGTATAAGTAAAGTGTCCGAGCAGGTGAAAAATGTGAAGCTTAATGAAGATAAACCCAAAGAAACCAAGTCTGAAGAGACTCTGGATGAGGTTTGTATAGAATGTTGTCTTATTTAATTCTCATGTGAATTTCAGAAAAGTATTTGCTTTACAGCACTGATTTCTCATAGTAAGGGGTGGTTAAATGTGGCCACTTCCAGTGTGCCAAACACTGATTTAGAGTGTACTGAATCAGGAGAAAAAAAAAAAAGCCTAAGGTGGAGTTGGGGGTGGCGAAAACCAGAGCTACAGTTAGGAAGCCTTTCCGGTGAGAAACCTCTAGCGTTGTATTTTATATTGCCTCTATGTCTGGCCAGCACTTTGGAGCTTTCAAAGCTATTTTAAGGTCCTGATTTTATAGCCAAGTTGGACTGAGTGAAGGAAGCTTCATTTTGATTATTTTTAGCTTTTTCCAATGTACATGGTGTCCTTGCAATAGAAATAGTCTAGGCCTGGCTATAGAGTCTCATCTTTCCCAAACCGGGTTTTATATTTTGGTACAAAGGTTTGAAGAACCAGATAACACCACTTCTGCAATAGACAGCCTTCACAGAGCTACGGACAGCTCTTAGAATGGCCTCCGTAGAACTGAATTGATTATAATCTTGCCACTTCCGGTAAGATCTTGCTAGCTAAGCTCATTCATCCCCAGCAGTCTCAGTTTCAGTGATGATAATTAATAATAATTCTTATAAAGAGGTGTGGCTTATTGATAAGGTATAGCATTTGGGTATTTGTGAAAAGAGTATAAGATCAGGTATAGAACTATAAATGTTGATATGACTAAAGCTAGTTAATTTGCATGCTCTTTTCCTGTTGGTTGAAAAGCACATATTAACGTTTATGGGTACGTAAACACAATAAAGCAATTTTGAGGTTTATCACAACTGTATTGATAGATGTTATACTGTGCAAATATTGAGCAGCTAATAAGGTAGAGGTATACTAATAATTACTAAAAGGGTTGCAAAAGCAATTGGCAACATAGTTTACCTTCAAGACAATTAGAATAAGGGAGGTATAAGGCAGCAGATGGTGTATCACTCACTACAAGGTTAATAAAAAGTTACAAATAAAAGTAAAAGGCTGGAAGGTCTGAAGACTAGAGATATCTTGTGAGGGTCGCAAACTATATCCTCTATTTAAGGCCTCTTTCCATTTCATTACATTGAATGGGTCAGCCTGAGCCCAGTTATGTGCTCATTGTCTTCCTAGCACCTGGATTCTGTAGCCTCTGGGCCAGTACTTTGCTGATTCCTGCTGCCTGCTTTCTCTGTTTGAGCTTTGGGACTGCAGAGCAAGCACTGTGAAGAAAAATGTGTATTGGGCTTAAGATAAATTCATATTTAATGTCAGGAAAGCGTTTTCTAGTTTCACTGCTACTCAGCACCTTTGATACTCTCCCTTTCTCAATTCCACATCACACCGCCCATAGTAACTAGATGCTTTCTCAAATTCTGTCCTCTTACTCCTTATTATATTCTCCTGTGTTGTGTTACCAAAATGTTAACATAGTTGTAACCATTCTCTTCTTCCCAAGTGAAAAGTTCTCAGAATCTTTGGCTTTTTCATTCTCATGTCTCCCTCAGGACTAATGCTCTCAAACATCTCCCTTCTTTTTCAAATTTATTCCTTTTTGCTTCTCAAGCATTTCAAGTCCTCAGTCCTGAGTGTTGGAAAAGTCACTCATCTCCTGCCTTCATTCTTTCTTCATCCATTCAGCCCCCAAAGGGCTGTTCTAGTAAGCTTTCTAAAATATTTTGTAAACCATACTCTGCTCAAAACTCTTCAGTAATTCTGTACCGTCTACAACTGTGCTGTCCAATACAGTAGCCACATGTGGCTACTGAGCACTTTGTGGCTACTCTGAATTGAAATGTGCTTTCAGTGTAAAATATGCACTCAATTTCAAAGGCTTAGTGTGATTTAAAATGTAAAATATCTCAACATTGACTACATGTTGAAATGACATTTTAACTGTTTTGGGTTAGTGTGCCAACTGACAACCTAAAATTACATTTGTGACTCTCATTGTATTTCTGCTGGACAGCATTCTTGACATTCAGTCTTCTAATACCTGGCCCTGCTCAGCTTCAGGTTTACTACTTCTATTGAAATATTCTTCGGCCATAAATGTCTGCTCATTGTCTACAATACAGAACTACCCTTCCCCACTTTCAGACTTTATTTCTTTCTTGGTGTGTCTTGCCTCTTAACTTACCTACTTGTCAGTTCTGTGTCTGTTTTAAGACAGTTCATAAGCTCATGGCTTCCTCTTGACGTTTTCACCATCCCAAACTTCTATATTTAACTGCATAAATTCTGGTAGCACATGGTATCTATATCATTTATCTGTACCTTACTTTAATGTAAAGAACCTTGCCTAATAGCTCTTACTAGGTTTTCAATAAATCAGTCATAGCCAAGAGATGTATTGTCTATTATGTATTAAATAGTTGAGGGAAGTTTTCAAGTATGAATTAATATTGGACAAGAAAGTGTAAGTTGGGGCAGGAACTCACTCAGAAGTCAGAAATGACTGTGCCAGTACTCAAGCCAGAAACTTGAGATTCATTCTTTAGAACTCCTTCAAATTTAATCACCAAGCTCTGTGGATTCTGCATACATGGATCTCAAAACGCTTCATCTTTTGTTATCCTCACTGTTAGCATCCTTGCGTAGGCCTGGACTACTCTACTAACCTCTTCCTAATAAGTGGCCTCACTTCCACTTTTGATTCCCTATCCATTCCTCACATTGGGTCACAGTAATCAGTTTAAAACACTAATCTGATTCTGTAACTTCTGTTTAAAACTCTTAATTGGCTGCTCAGTGACCTGAAGATAAAAACCCAGATTCTTAATATGTGCTACATGTCTTTCCAGCCTCATCTCATACCCCTCTCTCCTGCCTTCCTCCCTTGCAGACTATACTATTTCCATGCTCTTCCCTGCTATTAAAATGTTATTCTCTGTTCTAAACCTTCCCCACTATCACCTGAGTAACCTTCTCTTATACTTCATGACGCAAATTGCCTCAGAGAAACCTTTCCCACCCTGTAGCCCCTACTGAGTTAGGTCACTGTGTCATTCCCACCTTAGCATCGTGTATTTCCTCTACAGGTCTCATGTAATTATACCCATGCTACATTCTCAGCTAGAGGGAGGGCCACAACCGGGTCTGCCAGCTCATCTATGTTACCTCCAGTTTCCAATACATAAAACATGCTCAAATAGGAAAAATTAATGTAATATATTCTTGTTTTTAGAGGCTATGATGTGACCCAGTTAACTGCAGTTGAATGATGACACTCAAAGTTCCTTTATCTCAGGGACCAGAAGTACCTAGGGAATATAGTCATTTGATCATTTTGGACCAAGAAATTGCTGCAAAGCCAGGAAATTACCTAGTAGCCAGGTTCATTCAAGCACTTAACTCCAGGATAGACATGAACAAACCAGATTGTTGCAGTGAAACCCAGAGTCAAATCAAATAACTAGAGCAGTGTTTTTCAGTATGTTATATAGGTCCCAGAAACTCCAGATGATTTTCTGGTGTTATCAAAGCTTGTATGTTGTGTTTCCTACTTGAAGACTCACTGTGTGTTAGCTAATAACAGCTCTGAGAAGTCGAGCAGAATAGAGGCATATTTAACTTTAATGAACATAGTGTTTCTCAAACTGAATTACATCAGACCCCTTTTCTAACAGTGTTAACACCAAGGGATGAGTGATCCATAAAAGACACTGAAACACTGAATAGAGTCTGTCAGTGGGCAGTCTGGCACCTTCACCATTAAGACTGAACCATAGCCACCAATTTAATGTGTTTGCATTATTCTAGGACCTCTAATGTAGTAACACAACACGCCCAACAAATGGGAAAACAATAGAATGACATTAAGATTTAAAATGTGGTCATTGTTCACTAATCATACCTTTCCATTCAAATAATTATATGTAATTTCTTAATGAAGTGTTAAAATATTCTGATATTCTCACATAATATATGTAGTCATTCCCATTTTGTGGCTTTTAAAATTTTTTAATTAAAATTATTTTCAAATTTGGGATATGTTACTAGATTTTTGTCAACTATATATTTTTTAAAACCATTTATTTTTCTGATATAAAAACATGCTATTTTTAAAAACAGAAAATAGAAAAGAACACATATAATTCCAATACCTAAAAATTAACATGTTTAACATTCCAGAATGATTTTCTATGTGTGTATTCATTTAAATAGTTGAGATTTTACTGTAGTTTCAACTTTCTATTGATTTTTCACTTACTGTTAGAAGAATTTTTCACATTATTAAAAACTGAGTGTTATATTACCATAAAAATGTGTGGTTATTTTGCCATTACGGGAATAGTGCATTGGGTAACTTCATAAAGATTTTTTGCTAAGTTTCAAATTACTTCTTGAGCATATATTTGTATAAATATAATTATTATTTATCCCACTTTTAACATCTTTAAATTGCATTCCAAAGAAATGGCACCAGTCTACACTGCTACCAGTAGACACCTGACCATTTATAGGATTTCTTGATAAAACAAGCTTGGAATGGGAGTGTCAGGGAGGAAGTTAATGTTTTATAATGCAAATTGTACTCAAGCTGTAGATGTAACTTTCTGATTCTAGGAAGCAGATTAGCTTTAGTTGAAAGTGTTAGTCTTTAATTCTGCATTGGAATAGGGAGGGCTTTATACCCACCCTATCCAGGCCTTACTTTGATGGGGAAACGACTGCCAGGTTACTGCAAGGTTAAATGAATTGACACAGAAAATGACTTATCTAATACTTGACATTCCATGTGTGCTTGTGAGGAAGTCAAGTCGTTCAGAGCATGGGCTTTATATCCAAGCTAATTTCCAATCTTACTCAGTCACTTAGGAGATGTAGGACCTTAAGCAAACTACTTAACCACTCTATCCTTATATTTATCTAAAATAGGGATAACAGTGCCTACCTCATAAGGCAGTGACAAATAAAAGTTAATTTATGTAAAGCATTTGGAATAGTGCCTGGCACAGAGAGGGTGCTCAGTAGATATTAACAGTTTTAACTATTAACATCAATAGAGGTTAACTATCATCACTATTATTTGCAATATTTTGGTATAGTGGAAAGAACAGGGGCTTTGGATTCAGACAAACCCAAGTCCATATTCACTCTCTACTACTCATTAGCTCTGCTGCATAAATTCCCTGAACTTCAGTCTCCTCGTCTACAAAAATGCAAGTAGGTGACACCTTCTTCAGCAGATTATCAGGATTCTGTGGGATGGTGTGTTAAGTGACCGTCAAATAGTAAATGTTTGGTATCTTTTATTTACTTTCCCATTAAATGTTCTATATGGTAAAATTCTATATATTCTTAAGTTTGACTAAGAAATTGCTTTCCTCACAATATATGAAATCACCATTGATTAGATTAGCCTTTAATGCAGCGGTTCTCAACCTGTGGGTTGCAACCCCTTTGGGGGTCGAATGACCCTCTCACAGGGATATCCTAAGACCATCGGAAAACAAAAAGATATTTACATTACGGTTCATAACAGTAGCAAAATTACAGTTATAGAGTAGCAACGAAAATAATTTTATGGTTGGGGGTCACCACAACATGAGGAACTGTATTAAGGAGTCGCGGCATTAGGAAGGTTGAGAACCGCTGCTTTAATGTAAAAAAAGCCTAATAATCCTGCTTTCTAGGAAATAACGCTTATTGTAATTTCTATAGATAATTCAATTCATTGTGTGAATATCTTTTCTAGTTCATGAACAGGCGCAACATTAGTCATTCTAACTGGATATAATAAAAATATTTAGTAATGTCAATTATTGGTACTAAAACCACTCAAATCTTTGAAAATGTTACAATGCTTTATTTAATGCCTTATGATTTTATAGGAATTAAATAGTAATGCTATTCTTAACCTTGGGAGATAACTCAATTCATTTTATGGTTTCTTGAATAATTAACAGAATCTTGCCAAAAGAACACTGGTTTCCAAAGAAACAGGAAGTCTTAAAAATTAAATTATAGATATCCTAGTTACTAATATTCTCATCACAGACTTGAAATGAGACTTTTAACTCAGAGGTGAACCAGAATCAAAAGTTTGTTAACAAATCTGTGAAGCTCTTCGAACATAGGTCACAGTTAGCTGTATAAGTAGTCTCTCTCTCATCCTTCTAAAAGGACATGAGTTAGCAACTGTGTGTGTGTTGTCTTTGTTTTTAGGGCCCACCAAAATACACAAAAGCTGTTCTTAAAAAGGGGGATAAAACCAACTATCCCAAAAAGGGAGATGTTGTTCACTGCTGGTATACAGGAACACTACAGGACGGAACTGTTTTTGATACCAATATTCAAACAAGTAAGTCTAAATGTAATCTTTGTCTTTTTGGCTTTAAGGCATTACAAAATATCTGTAGGTGAATGACTGACAGTACCTTTTTATAGGCTGTCACTTTTTTCCAGAAGTCTTTTGCATCTTTGATTTACTTAGAAGAGGTCTTCAGTTCACTACATAATGGCTGGGTAAATTAAGACCTCTCGGCCATTGAAAAGCAAAAACTAAATAAAGCTTAGTCTAAACTTGGTATCTCAAAGCGAGGCTTTGGTATGTCAATAGAGAAGGCAGGACAGTGTGCTATTTAAGTGGTGTGAATAAAGGCCCTTCCCCTCACCCCCATTTAGACCATAATTGTTTTTACATCAAAAATTTTGATAAATTACCTGGTTTTCTTAATTTTTCTTTCTTTTCAAATGCATAGCATGATAAATTCTGAAATCACTTGAAAGACTTAAATACCTGTTTTTCCATTGGAACTTAATCTCATCATTAATTATAAGGAAAATCTGTTTTACAGGTTCAAAGAAGAAGAAAAATGCCAAGCCTTTAAGTTTTAAGGTTGGAATAGGCAAAGTTATCAGAGGAGTAAGTAAAAAATGGCAATGAATCAAGAGATTGTGGCACATGCTTCTTGTGGCATGGTGCCATAAAGAATTATTAATAGGATTGGGGATGTGAGGAAAACAATGTTTGGTGTCTTTACAAATTGGCACTGTCATCACTAACTGATCTGGCACAAGTTACGGTCTCTGGGTCTTGGTTTCCCAGTCTCTAAAATAAGGACAGTACAGTCTACCTCAAGGTTGTTAAAAGATTAAATGAACATAACTTAAAGCATGTAATATGTCAGACTGAAATTTTTCCTTCCACCCTACCCCTTTTATTATTTTTTTCATAAAGTAATTCTTAGACTGTTTGGCTTTTTAAATTTGTATTTAAGATTCTTGTAAGATGTTACTTAGCTGTTGTGTACTTATACATGATCAAGAAAGGTGAACTACCTATTCCACTGAACTGATAAAAGCATTTGTTCTGTAGCCTTCTCACCTCTCACAATGTAAGCTCAAACACCAGAAAATCTTTCAAACATAAGCATGCCTTTACCCACTTTTACCTATGAGAAGTAACAGAAGGAAACTTTGAGAAAAAAGGAAGTCAGCTTCAGCTATATTGACCACTGCAGTGTACAAAAGGAGATAAAAGAGCAAAGCCAATTATCAGCTTCCCTGAATCAGGTTCCATGCTGGAGCCCACATATTGTTACTCTGGACATCAAACATTAATAACTGAAACGCACATTTAAATGCAGATAGGAGAACCCTCACTGTTACTCTTTGTACTTTGGGTAAGTCCTAAAATATAATAGTTCAATCATATCCAGAACCCAAAATAGTATATAAAATACCTTGAAAATAAAAGTTTAATTGAAAATAACCTTAACTCCTATCTGATTATACCAAGTTGATAGCAACTATGTATCAAGTTGAGCTATTTTTCTATAATTTGCCTACTGGTAAATTTCTTGTAGTTAAAACCATATTCTTAATTTCCAGTGTGACAGATCTGTATCCCTTGAACTTTATGTGATTGTTACATTTCAACAGAGTATATATTAGTATTACAATACATTCTATATCCTTGCACCATGTTGATTTAACTGTTTTTGGTAACTGCTTTTAAGGATCCAAATTTGGACAAAATGGAGCGGTAACCCAGAAACCTCTATCATTTCTTTGAATAGTTTTACCTTTTGCAAAAGATCTTAATGTTCTAACATGCAATTTATGTATTATAGTGACTCCACTATTACAATTTGGTAATCTTAAAATACTTTTACAGTACTTATTAGTTTATCCCTGTAAAAATAAATTTAGAAGTTTGTCCTGATAGAAAAGCATAGCAAAATTTTTATGATAGTGCTTATAAACTGATTTCCATAAGTATGACATATTAGTTTACAAAAGTACTTTCATATTGTATCATTTGAGTATTATACTGAAAAATAGTTTAATATATCCTTTTTTTTTTCTTTTGAGGAAATAAAGGACAATGATTTGGGGACTCACCCAAGGACATTACCTTAGGACATAATGAAATCCAGTTATAAATTTATATATATATTCTCATCTTCTGGTTTTGCATGTATTTTTTGCAAAATATCATTAGTTTTGATTTTATTGTCTTGCCTTTAGTGGGATGAAGCACTCTTGACAATGAGTAAAGGAGAAAAGGCTCGACTGGAGATTGAACCAGAATGGGCTTATGGAAAGAAAGGACAGCCTGATGCCAAGTATCCTTTTTTCCTTGTAATTAAAGAAAAATCACTAAAAAATATCACCTGAAGGTATGAAAGATGCTGTCTAGCTTAATGTCCAGGTTAGGAATGCTGTCCAGACCAGTCTTCCTGACTTTAGTGCTTTTGTGTCAACACTTCCCATAGACAAATTAATATTTCCTATTGGTACAAAGTATTCGCACTTGAGCTAGAATCTACCATTTTTTCATCTTAATCAAGCTCTTAATTTTCAAGACTTAAGCTGTGAAGTTTAACTTTTCCTCTTTGAAAGGCAATTGTTCATATCTGAAAAGTTTACTTCAAGGAATTAAGATGCCCAAAACAAACAATTATAGCAAACTGTAGGATACAGATAATAGCTCGTAATTTTATGCTACAGTATAATTATAAATAAGTACTCAAAGCTCAGAAATGGAACAACACATGTTAGGGATTACCAGTGAAATGAAGACCACAGGTCCACCACACTGTGCACATCTGTGATTACTACCAATGATAATACTTTTCTGATAGGCCCAGTTTGTGAACAAGCAAGCAAAAAGACCCATGACTCTAGACCAGAGGTCAGCAAACTTTTGAGATGGAAGAGCCAATCCTGTCTCTCACAACAATTTAAAAATTACTCGAGAGCCATAAAACAAATGAAATCACCATTATGTGAATAATATTATCCTTTAAAAATTTTATAAGTGAAACTATGATAGTTTTATTTTCATTTTGTTTTACTTCAGAGCCACATGTGGTTCGCGAGCCGCAGTTTGCCGACCCCTGCTCTAGACCATTCTGACCAGAACATTCCAAAAGCTAAGTGGGAAGGCATTTTTTGCTCGTTGGTTCCATTCCCATTGGACTAGTTAAACCAGTCAGAGTAAGTTTGAAAAAAATACTTTGGAAGTTCTCTCTAGTTTTATCAGATAAAATTATTTTGGAATATAAGTCTCTTCTGAGCCTATCAAAATCAGATGGCCAACCGCGGCTCCCTATCTCATGAAGAATCTCAAAAACAATCAAGTCCCACTCTTCTCTAAATTCAGCACCTTAAAATTCACAGCAAATATCAGATATAGCCTCATATGAACTTTGATTTTATACCCAGCTACCGTATTTGCCGGCGTATAAGACGATTCTTTGGCCCTGAAAAATATGCCTCCAAGTGGGGGGTCGTCTTATATGCCAGGTACACTTCAGATAGACTGCCCATAGTGCTTGCCCCGTGCCATAGTGGCCTCCCGATGCCCGCCCACTTCATTCCACATACCGTTCAGGCATCAGCAGCGCTGCTGGGTGTATGCTCGGCTGTTATGCGATTTTGCGAGTGTGGTAAATTCGGGTTACCGTATATTTCTTTACATATGCATTGAAGATTCGCGATTTTGCACTATCATGGTGCCTGTTAGAATGTTGAAGAGCTCGCACTTGCGCACTAGTGAGGTCCCAGGGAGATGCTGATGCAAGGGTGGACCAGACTGCTATAGTGACAGGGCGGGCAAACAGGGAGCAGGGACCAATCAAATCAGGCTTTGTATACAGCCAACAGCCAACCACAATACTGCACCATTGTACAGTACAGCATAGAAAATGTCGACCAGTCAAACCCCTATCATCCCTATCATGGCACCAGCCAAAAGAAAGAAGTATGATGCAAATTTTAAACTGAAAGTTATAAACTTTGCTAAGGAAAATAATAATTGTGCTGCTGCAAGACAATATGGAGTAACAGAAAAGATGGTTCGGGACTGGAAATCAAATGAGAAAGCATTAAAGAGTATGCCAAGGGGTAAGTGTGCATTAAGAAGAGGCACCCCACACTGGCCAGAACTCGAAAAACATGTAGCAGACATGGTGGCTCAACATCGCCAAAACGGTTATGTGGTGACACGAAATACAATACGCTTCTTTGCACTTCAGTGGGCCAAATCAAATCTGATATTGTTTTACCTTTTATTTGGTGTGTGGAAGGTGTGCGGAAGAGGGGGTAGTCTTATACGGCGAATATATAACAAACTCTGTATTTTGAGTGGAAATGTTAGGGGGTCGTCTTATACGCCCAGTCGTCTTATACGCCGGCAAATACGGTACATTGAAATCATTTTTTTTCTTTGGTTCTTTTGAGTACTGAGTAGCAATCTTCATTAGCAGTGGCTAATTCGGGAGTACTAGTGAGGCATCCAGGTAAAGAAGACTCTAGTCCAGACTAAACTTATCTAGTCAGCCGATAATCTCCAGTCACAAAGATGCCTCTATTGGGAACCACTAAGCCAGTATGTATTCGCCTCTGAACCAACTATAAAGCCTTTGTCTTTGCAGTTAATTACCAATATCCAGTATACATAATTCTGATTTTAAACCAAGGTTATTGGGAGTGAAGGGAGAAGCAATTTGTATTATATTTCCCTTGACTTCTTCAACAGAATTCCACCAAATGCAAAACTCATTTTTGAAGTGGAATTAGTGGATATTGATTGAAATAGCAATGCTTCAGATCTAAAGACATCAGCAATGGCCATGAAGAAACTTATGTAAATAATTTCAGCTGGTTACTATTGTAAGGGAAAAATCAACTGGAAAATTCAAGAAGTTAGAACTTGTTTACTTGATCCCCGAACCTTTAAAAAATGTAATTCATTATAAATCCCTGAAGTTTAAAATATTTTATTACAGCTGTGTAAAATACTGGTTAAGGAGAACTCTTTTTCCTTTTACCTCATGTTGTAAACTAAAAGGCTCAATAAAAATCTGTCCAGCATCTTGATTTGTTTGGTGTTAATATATTAATGTTCTGATTAGGTTAACCATGGCTGAGACTTCATCCAACCAGGGAGTAACTGGAAAACTGGACACTCTGCCAAGGACACTCATCTTAAAATCTTTCAGTATTCTTGTATAGTGAGAAGGCAGAAGCAGAGATTGAGAGGAATCAAAAAGGTAAAAGGACTAAGAAATTTTAGCAAGAATAGCTGAATTCAAGAAAAGCATACTTCAAAACCAATAAACCACAAATAATGTTGAATATAAACTTAGTATTAGGTGATGCCCAAAATAAATTCATAACGATTAACGGAGAGTCTTCAATTTTATTACAAAAATGAAGGTGATCGGTTTGATCAAAATGAAAGTTTGCTCACAAGTTTACATGAATATTCTAAATACAAAGTCTCCTGAAACAACATACTTTTATATGATTTTCATTTTTTAAAGGGATGCAAACATACATTTTCTGATTTATAATTAATCTCTATTCCAAGACAGTATTTTAATAGTGTATCTTTTCTGCAGTTAGATCGAAATTCACAAGGATAATTTAAACACACAGACAAAACCTCCTCAGCAAAGGTTAAAAATGCTTCCTTTTTTTTTAAACAGGAGGTAAATCCTTAAACCAGCCCTTAGGATTTTCAGAATCTTGTACTACACTGACATGATTTGCAGTCAGTTTTTTTTCCTACCTTTAAGGCTACAAAAAACTTGCAAATGCATTGCAAAAGAATTCTCAACCACTTAATGCAAAAATAAAAAAAATAGTTCTCCAATAAAAAGTAAATTTATAAATGGTAGGAAATAGTATCTGTGGTAAGCTACTAAGTGACATTTTGCCCTATTACTAAACAAATTATGTTACACAGAACAGGGAAGACAAGTTATCAAATACAACAAGCTTATGCTATGTTTACATCCCTCATTAAAAAAAAATAATTTCATATTTTTCACACGACTCCATCTGATATTAACATTTTCCCATCAAGTTGGAGGAGGAGGATAATACTGTCCATAACTCCAAGGATTCTGGTAATTGTACTGAAAGAAAAAAACAAACATGTTAGCATACTTGAACTATGACTGTTCCACATATAAGAAATAATTAAAGCAGGTTTGTGTAAGAAAATAGGCATGTGTTCATGCTGAAATTAAGAGACTGAACCACAAAAAAACAATGTATTATTCAATCTGGAACAAGCAAAGAGTTGCTTTCTCAAAAAAAAAAAAAAAACTACTTGTTTTCTATCTAATAACATTTATGAACAAAAAATCAATTATGTGAACTCACTTGATACCAGGCACTATAATTATATGCCGCTTGATTTGCCTGTAAATCACCATCAATCATCTGTGTAGATGATGAAGTTGTATCTTCTGTGTGTGCTTTCTTTTCCTCTGGTTCTTCTGATCTAAATAAAAGGTCAAATGGAAACTTTCAAAACTCCTATAGATACGTACTTTCACAAATAGATGAATGTTACCTGTATACATTTGTTTTACTACTCAGTTGTATATAAATTTTTCAAGTCATGAAAATAAAGTATTTAAATTACCAGAACATAAAGGTAACATTTAAAAATAATTGTCTTTAGGGCCGGCTGAGTGGCGCGATGGTTAAGAACTGGCTTGGGACGCCAGAGGGTCCCGGTTCGGATCCCACATATGAGGGCCAGTGACACTGCCCTCCACAGCTAAGATGCTGAACAGCAGCTCAACCTGGAGCTGGGCTGCCGGGAGGCGACGGCGTAGGCTGCAGCCCCTGTGTAGTGAGCGGCCAGCAGCCGCAGTGAGCGGCCGTCCAGAAGCCGGCACCTGATCTACCTCGCCCGGGAAGAGTGCAATGATGGTGCCAACTTGGGCCAGTGAAGCAACGTCCTCCACAACTAGACTGAAGAACAAAAACGACAGCAACTTGTCTGTTCCCCTTCCCCCAATTCCCCACTGCTGTTCCCATCCCCCCAATTCCCCAATAAAAATCTTTAAAAATAAATAATAGTCTTTAAAGGCATCTCTTCATGCCTGAACAAAGTTACATACCCATTTTCTGCTTTCCTTTTTAAAGAATCCTGCTCTTTTAGGAGTGTTTGATGTTCATCATAAGCATTCAGAAGCCTGAGAGGGAAGGGAGAAAAACGCACTGGAATATGCAAAAACCAAACTTAAATTTTTTGTTTTTAAGTTATTTGTACTTAGGAAAACAAAAATATGTTGCAATGAACATCTTTTGATTTTCTTTTTTAAGGAGCTAGCAGACAAACCTGCCCTGATTTATTTCCTTTGGGAAACCACTGCCCTGCACTTTCCTTGGTCCACGTGTTCAAATGGGGCTTCAAGGTTTCAGGCCAGGCTAATTCAGTCAGTGTGACCAGTTTAGAGGTAAAGATATGACCCAAACCAGGACATTTAGTAAGTCCCAGGATTTCTGACTGAGCTACTGGAAAAGTTGGCTAAAGCTATGGAATTCTGGCCAAGAGCTACCTATGTTTACCATTTCTAACACATGGGGCCAGCCTGCCTTAGAAGCTATGACAGCGAAGACACTGACCTTGATGATGTTTTTATCCAGCGTACCATGAGTCCTGACAATGCTACAATTTGTAAACTTTTGAAATCTAACAATGCTATTGAAGACACGTACCACTAGTTAGGAAAAGTGTATTTAAAATTTGGCCATGTGATAAACTGAATTAAAACTAATATAAAACTATAGTATAATTGGTTATCATTAAAAATATAAGTTTTAATAAAATTCTGATGTAACATACGTAACTTATATGGAACTTTGTAAACAATGTCACTTGAAGCCAAACTGACTTTAAAATCATAATGATTTTGTTTTCCTTTTATCATTTTCTGAAATTTTTTATAAAGACAAGGATGGCCTTATTTTTTAAAGAAATCACAAATCAGAACATTTCTGTAGAAATGACCTTGATACTTTAATAAGCACGCACAACTTCCTTGGGCATCTTGTATATATACACATTTAATAATATTGACAAGTAACATTGGTCCCAAAATGTTCAAGGGGATTTAAAATTGTTAATACCAGTAATCTCAGGCTGAGTGTTTACTCACTATCAAGTACTTTAAATGAACTCATTTCCTTAAGGCCTTTAAAAACCTGTGGAATAGGTGATAACAGACTCAATCTTCATGTGAGAAATTTTGAAAACAGGAATACTCAAATCAGTAAGTGACAGACCTAAGATTTAAGCCTATACTTGTTGACGTCAACATTAATTTTTACCAATTCATCATACTGCTACCTAAATTTCTAAGTGGCTCACTTATTTTTCATATCATTCTTTTTTTTTTTTTTTTAATTTCAACTACAACATACTACCAGATAATAAGACCCTTCCTTCCTTAACTGTATTTGCAAGGGCCTAACTGGCATCTTTGTACTGAGCCTCTGATTTGTCTGCATATTACTGCCAAATTAAAATGTCATTAATCTCAATCAATAGCTTCCTACTGTCAACTGCATACTAAATGTTCTCTGCACTCAGCCTAGTTTTCAAGGCAGCACACAATCAATGTAACTTCCACTACTTCAGAAAACCCTCCAATCAAGCAGATGTTGCTTTCATCTCAACTTTAACTTGCTTCTATATTTTATCCTCTTAGCTTATCGAATCCTGTAGTAAACTAAATAAAGCCCCACTTCCTCTATGAAAGATGACATCATTCTGATCCACAGCTTTAAGTTATATGCTACCTCATATGGATTTCCTCTGATCACCATACCATCGAAACAGACTAAAAGCTAGAATTACACATCCCATTTCTTTTGTATACTCTCTCCAGTGCAAAACAAACAGAAGATACTAAATACACAAGACATGAGGTGGTTAAGAGCACAGACTTTGAAGCAGGTTCTAATCCCAGCTGCACAATGAGTCAATAGCTAAGTGACCTTGGAAAAAAAATGCCTAATCTCTCTTTAAACTTCTCTTCACCAACTGCCTATAGACCTCATTAGACTGTTATATATTTTACACTGGATAATTCATATAAAACATTTAAAGGCAAGCACATATATACAATTGTATTAAAATGTAACTCACGTTAAATGTTTCTTAACTAAAATTTTACACAACCATCAAAAAGGTACACACACATAAATACAGACACACCAGTAATTCTTATTTTATGAACAGCTGTTTCAATGGAAATCACTCTAAGAATTATTAGAGAAGGCACGTGCCTAATAAGAACTGGAATATTTCCTTATTAAAATGGAATTGCAGCAACACTAATCAATTTCTACTCTTCTATTTTGGCAATTTAAATCTTAAACTTGTCCTTTTCCCAAATTTCCTAGAGTGAACCCTTCTACCACCCTCAACTTCCAGCATTTTACAACGCACAAAGACAAGGCCATTATGCATCATCTGTAGAACCATATCCATCCTCTTTTCCGGTCTGAGATAAAATGTCATTTCTACCCCAGATTAACCCCATCCACTTTTCATGGCCTATATACTAAATGTATCTGTGTTCCAGGGTTCAATTCTTGACCCATTTCCTTTTTCATAGGATTGCTGCTTCCTGTCTTCTTTCATCTACTGATTGTTTATATTACCATGTTAAAATTTTGAAAACAGTTTTGAAGGAAAGACAAACCATATGTCCTCCTGTTAAGCACCTACACATTTGCAGAACTGCATTTACCCCATATAAACCTGAGGAAAAAGTAACCTAGGCAAACATTTTAAGTTTAACAATATTTTCATTTGTACTAATCATCAAATTCCCATCCAGAATTATCAATGCTCATTTACAATTCAAATAGAAATATATAATTAAGATCTTACTTATTAACATCTGAACCAAAATCTTCAAGAAATTCCACTTTTCTCTGAGAAAATGTAATTTTCATTTTAATAGGTAATGAACCATGTATAGCTTTGTCAAAACAACTTAGGATATTTTCTTCATTTTGTTTGAGGTCACCACTATATTCCATTTCAAGTAAATTGAGGTATAACCTTGTGTTCTCCTGTGTAAAAAGTAGTATCAATTAATGATTTTTCTAAGATATTTTAATTAGACCACAGATGTTTTAAATGCCATAATTTTTATATCTCAATTATAAAAATTCAATATTGAAAATTGTATTAACATGTAATTCATGTTAAATGTTTCCAGCATACATTGAAATGGGTAAAAACTAGCACATTGCTAGGTAGTGACATCATTCTAGTAGTTCCCACACAATATAAAAATGTTCAATGCCAGTAAATTAAGCCCCATGTCCTAACTTAGGGTTAATGTGGCTGGACCTACCATGACAAATAGCATAAAAAAAGATCTCTACAGTTTCCAATAATTTAAATCTTTACAACTGTAGATAATAATCTTAAACTGCAGCTGGAAGCCAAATGTTATGAACCTGTGTATTAAACAGAGCTAGCATTGACTAAAAACCAAAAAAATGAAAAATTTCATATACACTGCCTCTTATCACTTGATATATAAAAGGAAATACTTTGGGAAAGCAGGATAATCTCACGGCTACAATGTATGCAACTGCCATGCTTTTGTTTATAAGCTCTCTACTCAATAATTAGTAAATTCACTATGTATAATTTCTAAATGTGGGGAAAATATAGAGTATCACAATGTTTGTAATACATCTTAATTTTAATTTTCCCAATCTTTTAATTCATAATTATTTTAAAAACTTTTAAAAGAATGGCAACATCAGTTTAGAGGGACTGTTGTCTTCATTTAGTAATTAAATTTATTACATACAGACCAAATCTTTCATCATAGTCGCCAAAATGAAAATCAAAAAGACCACTGATTTCTTATGGAAGATATTCCAAAATACACAAATACATACTTTATCTCTTTCAATTGCTTCCAAAAGCACCTTCCTTGATTTTGCAAAGTTTTTCTGTATTTTGAAAAAATGTCGGGCTAGTTTGATAGCATAAAACGATGATTCATTATTTGATTTGGCATTCTTAATGGCATCCTGAAGTAAATGTTCAGCTTCTTCCATATTTCCATGCCGTCGTTCTAAACTTACTCTTCTCAAACGAACCATTGCCAATCCTAGAACACATTCTTCAAATGTTCTCAAGATATTCCTGGCTTCATTAATATTACCTAGAAATAGTAATTAAATGTTTATGCTTTTGTTTAAACTTCTGATATATCCTCTACGCTGGGTATTATCAAGTAACAGCCCACAGGCTTAATCCAGCCCTCTGCCTGTTTTTATTTTTTTAAAAAAGGAACATGCTCATCTGTTTGAATGTATTGTCTGTGGCTGCTTTGGGGCTACAGTGGCAGAGTTGTTAGGAAAGAGACCACATGGCCTGCAAAACCTAATATACTTACTATCTGGCCCTTTATAGAAAAAGTTTACCAAACTCTGCTTTACAGCATCCCTCAAGACCTGCTTCCTATATCTTTATCCTGACGTTAACTTAAAATCCAAAAACATCAACTGAATTTCCTCATTCTTACCCTGCTGTTCCTCAAAAGCTGCCCAAAGCATATGCGCCGTGGGTTTCTTTGGAAGATGAATAGTGCAAGCTCTGCTGAAGACATGCCTCACTCCTTCAATGCTATGGTTTTCCATGTACTTGGCATACTACACACAGAAACAGAGGAAATACTGAATAATTTACAGTTGAACAAGCCATTAAATATGTGACAGAACGATAAAATTCTATTTTTAAACCCATTCAGCACCTTTATTGAACCACTAGACTAGTTTCTGTAAGGAAGGACGAAGAGAGGCAACGAGGTTGGCAAATGCAGCAGTCAAATCTGGTTGCAAGCAGACCATCTCCTAATGCAACAGATATAGTTATATGAACAACATTCAACAGAAGTACAAAAAAGGTTAGTCACTAGATCAATGTTTGTGAAACAGTCAAGTTTCACAGCATGTAATTTTACCTTGATCCAAAACTCCTCATAGAGGGCACATGATATGACACATCTTTCAAAGAGAACCACAACGCGTTCGTGAGTCCCATTTTCAATTTCAAATTCTAGGTATTCTTTCCAGTTTTTTAGTTGTGCCTTTTCCAATGGTTTCACATGAAAATAAGGTCTTTTTATCTGTAACAAAAGTATGACATGGCAATGAAGTAAACCAATACCAACACCAAAATATGCACGACTACAATAATCTAAATTATTCACATTATAACCATAATTGCTAATGAGCCAAAAATTTTAATGATCATATTTCATGAAAAAAAAAGTTTTACATTAAAATCCCTTAAATTCCTTAGGCTTTAGGAATTTGAAGAAATAGAATGTATTTTCCATTTATTCAGTTATTTTAACGGAACTACACGATTCACAATTTTTTTACATTCAGGAAATCTTATTCTTTGTTGAGTATTTTCAAGTGGAACAATTATACCACAGTAACAGAAGGCAGATCAGTGGCTGGGGCTAGGAATGCGGTGGGGGTTACTGACTAGAAAGAGGCCAGGGGACATTTTGCAATGACAGAACAGTTCTATATCCTGACTATCTGTGGTGATTGTAGTGCATATAGTTGTCAAAACTCACTTTACTAGCCAGCCACAAAAAAACCACATAGAGTTGGCCCTCCATATCTGAAGGTTTGTATCCAAGGATATAACCCACCATGGATCAAAAATAATTTGGGGGGGGGGGGAATCCCACAAAGTCCCAAAAAGCAAAACTTGAATTTGCCACACTCCAAGCACCATGCTGAATCATGAATGAAGTGATGTGTAGGCATACCCTGCCGTACCCTACCTGCAAATACTACGTCATTTTTTATACTAAGAAACTTGAGGATCCGGGAATTTTGGTATCCACAGAGATCCTGGAACCAATTCCCCAGGGATACCGATACTGTACTATATGATTCCATTCACATAAAAGGGCAGAATAGGAATATCTATAGAAACAGAAAGTAGATTAGTAGTGCCTTAAGGTTGGGGCAGGGGAAAGGGAAGATGGGTCTGGCAGGTAAAGGAATAGAGGGGTGAGAAGGCAAGGGGGTTCTTTCTGAGGTGATGAAAATGTTCTAAAATTGACTGCAGTGATGGTTGTTATCTGTGAATATACTACAAACTATTGAATTATGTATTTTGAATGGGTGAAATACATGGTATGTGAATTATATCTCAAGAAAGCTGTTACAGAAATTTAAAAATTAGAATTGTGGGGAGAACCTTCATTTTACTGTACACCTAAAATGAGTGCACTCTGTTATATGTAAAGTACAGCTCAATGAAATTGACTTAAAAATTGAACAATTGTGGTAAACAGGATCAAATATATGGTGATGAAAGAACTGACTCTAGGTGGGGAGCACATAATGTGATATATAGGTGATGCATTACAGAATTGTACACTTGAAGCCTATGTTAACTTTACTAGCCACTGTCACCCCAATAAATTTTTAAAACAAAATTGAATTGTAAAAACATGGTTGATTAAAGAGATATCTTGCTTGAATTCAAATAAGTCTGAATTCAATAAGATTCTAAAATCGATCATGGTAGCAACAAATGGGATGAATGTCTTAAGTTATTGCTTAAATAAGCAAAAGTGAAGACAAAATAGCAGTACAGACATTATTCAAATCACTATATTTTCAAGACTATTACAAAACAAAAACAACTTACACCTTCTTCAAATGTCCACCTTTTACTAACTTCATGCTCATTATAATTAAACATTTCCTGATGGATTTCAATGATTCTATGCCTCATGTTTTCTATTTCAGTAATTAGCTGGGGAAGAAAAAGAAAAAAATTTTAAATCACACAAGTTATATACTAAAATTTTAAAATATCACTGCTTACACTGAAGTATTACCCACACATACTTTAGTCTTAGAATAGTGGAGGGTTTAAAATTGTTATCAATTATGTGCAAGTACAATTAATAGTACTAAAATTTATATCAGAATTTCCTAATAAACCATTTTCTAATGTGTTTTTCTTTTAAATAGGGCTAACAGATGACAACGTAGGCCAAATATTCCTTCTAAGCTATTTCTAGATGTCTCAAAGTAAAACAGATTCTCTACCTCTATATTTAAACTACACCAACTAAAGAATTCCCACTTGCCTCAATTAGAAATTAACTTTATATGTGGTATAAGTCATACCACACATGCAGTCAAGAATATAAAGTCTAGGGCCGGCTGAGTGGCTCAGTTGGTTAAGAGCTCGCTCAAGAGTTTGAGCTCTGAGCAACAGCAGTTCGAGTCAGCCCGAGCTGAGCAGCCGTGAGCTGCCAACAGGTGGCGGGATGGCTCAGCTTAAAAAAAAAAAAAAAAAAGAATATAAAGTCTAGTTCTCATGCATTGAAGGATTTTTTAGTAAGTCTAGTTACCTTTGCTGGATCAGTTATGTCTTCAATTCCCGACGGCAGATCATCACCAGGAGGACCGTCATCTCCACTATGTCCATTTACAGACGCTAATTCCCTTCGCAGCTGAATAAACTGGTCGCCAGTGAGAAGATCTCTAGGCAAGTTATTCTGTACATGTTCTTTAAATCTAAAGGAAGACAATAACAATACATGCTCTACATAGGAAGCATAATTTCAGATCCCACGTTTATTCCAACTACACATTATCCTTTCAAAGGAACTCTGAAGAAACCAAAACACCACACCCTTTCTCTTTCCTTTCTATACTAAAACCTACCACTTGATGAAACAGTCTCCAGACATATTCATTTCCTTCCTGTCTTTGCAGTGGAATAGAGACAGCATGGACAGGCATAAATTCAAATCCCAGTTCTGTCCACTATTAATTACTTAAGGGAAGTTTTCCCCTTCTCTAAATCTTGTGTTTCTCATCTGTAAAATGGCACAATACCTCTCTTGCAAAGTTACTGAAAAATTAAAATTATCTGTATTTAAATTATAAATGATCACTTGAAAATTGATCAACAAATGTTTGCAGTTCCTCCTTCCCCACCTCCCAATTACTCCTGAATCCATGTGTCTGTTCCAAATACTTCAATGAAACTGCCCTTAGCCACGAAGTACCACTTACATGCAAAATTAAAGAGACACTGGTTTCACAGTACAGCCTCTATTCTAATGTCTCCAGCAGTTAAGGCTGCTAACCACACCTTCCTCTTAGAACCTTCTTCACCCTTAGCTCTGAGTTATCAGTTTCTTGGTGTTCCTCCAAGTCTCTGACTGCTCCCTGAACTCCTCTGAGGGTTCCACCTTCCTACCTGCCCCTAAATGCTAGTATTCCCAATGAGTCCACCGTACATTTTATTCTCATCTATTTTTATATATCTCTCTGGCCAATCTTATTAATACAGCTTGAAATAAGCATACCATGATGACTCTCAAAACTATACCTGAAGCCCAAACCTTTATCCTAAATTCCAGATTAGTATATCCAATTGCCAACACTCTGCACAAAGAAATACAGATTAATTTTAAATAAGATGAAATTGAAAAATAACTACTTATAGAGCATTAATTTAAAATAATTGCTACATTATGGAGAAAATTCTTTCAAATAGTGATACAATATGCATAATACTAAACAATAATTTTTCATCAGCCTTTTCTACTTATAAAGCTAATTTATTCAATAAAGAATTGCTGAGTGTCTAATATATATTGAGCCCTATTCCTAGGTATTAAGGATGAAAGAAATAATAAGCCTCAGAAACTAATAGACATGCAAAGGATTCAGGTGACACAGCAGTGTTATCACTGCTAAGGTAAATGTAAATAAATAGAGTGATGGCACAAATAACAGAACAGATACTTTCTTTTTAGGGCAAGTCTCACAGAGAAAACCTTAAGCGGTATGTTCTTGAGGAATACGAGTTTACCAGACAAATGGGAAGTGAAAAAGTCATAAAAGTAAAAACCACCACCGCCCTTTGGGAAATGATCAGTCCTCAGGTATGTCTAAAGTTCAGGAACTATCAGGGGCTGGGTCTGAGAAGTTAGATCACATCGCAAAGTCCTCAAGCTATGGAAGATTTTTAAATTAGATACTTTCTTAGAGATAATGTTCAATGTATATCCAATATCCAAACCTACACAATAGAAATTATTTCCACTATAGCATTTTGAATACATTTTTTAACACGTTTCCTCTTCTACACTTTTGAGCAACAAGACCATTCACACATCTTTTCTGGGCCTTTATCCTATAACTTAAAAGGCATATCATGTGTTACATAGCAAGTGATAAATTACTTTAAGTAGAGGGAATGTATTATGCAACAGAAAAACACTTCAGAGGTTCTCAAAGTAGTTAGTCATGTGAATTTGTTTATTTACATAAATTATAAGATTTACTTAAACACTACTTTTGAGTTTGCTACGCTCTGATAAGTGGTTCTTAATAAAGTGAAACACAATACCATTAAATAGTATGTATATCACAATCAACTAATTTCTATTATAAGCATATATGCATTTTATAAGGCTAGTGGGATACTCATTAAAAAAAAAAAAAAGATTTGGAAGAGACTATACCAAGAACTTTAGGGCCACACTGTCTAGCTTCTAACCACTTACTAACTCTGTGACCTTGTACGATTATTTTAATCTTTCTGTCCTCTATGTCTATAAAATGGGATAGTAATACTACCTAGACCTCATTGGCTTGTGAGGATTAAATGATTATCAGGCACTCACAACAGTGTCTGGCATATGGCAAATGCTGTATAAAGGTTTCCTAATCATATTTTATTTTTCTTACCAACAGGAAAGTTCTTATAATCACATACTATTTTACATATACTTTAGATCCAAGAACTGGTTTCTGGATAGGCACTCTGTCTCCTTTTTAAAACCTTTTATTCATTTGTTCATATTCACCAAGCATTTCCACATGCCAGGCCTTGTGTGAATGTCTTCCAGCAAGAACCTCCCTAGGTCATTATCCCCTAGAAAGCTGCCAACCTCTTCTATTTCATAAAGAACAGAGACAGTATATTCAGATCTGCTTCCTATTTCTAAACTAGGTCTGTACAACTTCTTCCATCTTAGCAGACTGATGCACAGTACTTTTCAGATGTTTCATAGTCTCCTATGTTGTAGTAAAAAAAAATTTTAGAAAATCACTTACTTAAAAAGTAGCTAAGTTTATAGGTTCTAATACAATACTACTTATAAAAATTATGACAAAAACATAGAAAATATTACAGTTTAAAAAAAAAGCAAATATTGATCAACACAGTCCTCATACTTGCTTGTTCAGAAAGACTTTCTGAGTCCGTATCAGTGGGACACTTTGAGTATACCAGAACACAGGACATGGAAATCACAGCACATAAAATTCATTGTTTTAACAGTACTAATTAGAGCTGCTGCTGAACTGCCAACAGGTGGCAAGATGGCTCAGCTGGTGAGAGCACGTGCTCCTAACAATGAGGTTTCTGGTTCAACTCCCGCATGGGATGGTGGGCTACACCACCCCAAACCCCTCCCACAACTAAGCTTGAACACGGCACCTTGAGCTGAGCAGCCATGAGCTGCCGACCAGTGGCTGGATGACAACTGGACTTGGAGCTGAGCTAGCTGTGCCCTCCACAACTAAGACTGAAGGACAACAACTTGGCTGTTCTCCTTCCCCAATTCCCCAATAAAAATCTTAAAAAAAAAAAAACAAGCACTAATTAAAATGAAATGATACCAATCATAATGGCAAATCAGTGGAAAATGTAAATGAAATGATTTTGACTGTTTAGGTCTAGACATGGCTTACTTACACAAAATACATACTTTGCTGTTTTGGATATAAGGTATTACATATGAATAACAAGAATGTACCTTTAGTAAATCACTAAGTTTTAAATAAGCATCCATTATGTGCCATGTACAGTGTTAATTCAATATCACAAAGAATAACTGAACTTAGATTCTATTTTCTCATTCCTTCATTACTCTGAAATACCTCAGGCAAGAGATGGGATTTCTGTTCTTTCCTCATCAATAAAATGGGTAAGGAGGTCCTTCTGTCTAAAAACAATAAGGTTCCTAACCATTTCATAAGATATACGGGAAAACTATTTAAAAGTGTATAAATTGTGATTATTGAGCAAGAAAATGTATTCCTGCTTCCATCTAATAAGACTCTTCCATGACATTTCAAGAGAATTATAATCCCCAATACTAGGAAGTAATTATCTGAGTAATGAGATACTTTAAATGATCTGATTTTCCACCTACCTCTGAAAATGATGACTATACAGCTGGGTTGGAATACCAAGAATACGATCATAGATAGCTGTAACTTCTCTCAGGTTGCCCTGTTCATTCTCCCAGTTTATATACATTTCCCACAGTCTGTCAGAACGGAAATCTGTTCCTGCAGCTAGAACAGCATGTTCAAAAGTTCTGAAAAATTAAATTATCTTTAAGTTATCTTTCCAATATAAAATCACTTTTAAAATATTATTTCTATACTTTTCAATATATACAAATATCAAATCACCAACACATTGAGGACGGGGCATTTAAATGTACAGACACAAATCTGCATCACCAGTCAACAATGTGTTGTTGTACACCTCAAACTAATATATGGTAGTCCCCCCTTATCATAGGGGATACATTCCAAGACCCCCAGTGGATGCCTGAAACAACAGATAGTACCAAATCCTGTATATACTATATTTTTTTCCTATACATACATACATACCTTTGATAAAGTTTAATTTATAAACTTGATACAGTTAGCTAATAGAACAATTATAATATACTGAAATAAAAGTTATGTGACCGTCTCATAATGCTGTCTCAGAAAACTAGCATGAATTTCTTTTTCCTTCTTCATAATTTCATGGATAGAAGATTCATTCTTAACGCAGATCTTAAGCAACTTCAGCATACTCATACACCTTTTTTTCCTTTAGTCAAGAACTTTCACCATTTCACTTAAAGGAAGTACTTTATGGCTTCTCTCTGGCATATCAGAATTGCCAGCAGCATTACTCTTATGCTTTGGATCCACTATTAGATAAAATAAGGGTGACCTGAACACAAGCACTGCGTACTGCAACCTAGACCGTTAACTAGGGAACTAACAGGCAGGTAACATATCCAGAGTGGAGACACTGGGCAGAGGGATGATTCACGTCCCAGGTAGGACAGAGCAGGGAGGCAAGAGGTTTCACCATGCTGTTCAGAACGGCACACGATTTAAAACTTATGAATTATTTCTGGAATTTTCCAATTAATATATTCAGGGTAACTAAAACCATGAAAAGCAAAACCGTGGATGGGGGTAGGTTACTACTGTAATGTATGTCAATTAAACCTAATTTTAAAAAAATTAAAATATTATTTTTAAATTTTAGAAGATAATGCTAAATTCAAAATTATATTCAACTGCTTCTTTTACAAGTAGAGATTAAAAAGTAGAAGCAATAATAGGTAAGTGTGTAACAGCTGCTTTAAAAGTGAGAAACATAAAGGGAAGAGAGAAATCTACTTTTATGTAATTTTACCTTACTGAAAATTATAACGCAAAACGTACACACTGCAAACACATAAAAGTAACACAATGGACACTTAAATATTTATTAAACTTGAAATGTTTGTTGAATGGATTCATTTAGGGCAGAAGACAGAGACAAATATTGTATCAATTTAAGGAATAATTTTCTGGCAATATAACTCTCCAAGGAATCCAGCTGCGTTGTACAGTAATGAGAACTATACATATATTTTAAAACTCTCATAAATGTCTCTTGATTCCAAAATTCTACAATTACAGTTTACTACAAAAACATGTATTTTAAAATACCTAACTCATTTCAAGAGGTTTCTGTGAGCAATTTTAATCATTATACTTCAAGTCCCAACGGGATAAAACCTTTAGATACATATTTTCCAAGTATTTTATTTTACCAAAATAAATATTTTAGAGTCAAGAGGGATTTTTAACAATAAAAAACTATACTGCCTAAATCAATCTACAACTTTAATACAATCCCAATCAAAGCTCTAACAAATTTTGGGTGGAATAGGAAAAACAAATTCTAACACTGATCTAGCATACAAAAATGTAAAATATTATGTGTTAAGGACAACGCAGTGGGCGTTTTCCTGAAAGATATCAAAGGAAACTAGGAAGCTACAGTAATTAAAAATACAGCACTGGCCCAGCAACAGAAAAATGGATCAACAAAACAGTTCCCAAGAAAACAAAACATATCAACGTATGAATGTAGCATATAAAAAGAAGGTATTTTAAATCAATGCAGAAAAGCTGGACTATTCAGTAAATGAGAAAATAAAAGGTTAATCTTTATCTCAAAAAAGACACAAACTAAGTGCCAGATTTTTAAAAAAACTATTAAAATAATTAGAAGAAAATACAAGATTTATATATTCTTGGCAAGATAGGCACAAAACTCCTAAGTCAATACGAGACTGAATGTTGAACCACATTAAGAAAAATAAAAAACAAAAAACCAGGGGGTCAAATATATGGTGATAGAAGAACTGACTCTGGGGCGTGAGCACATAATGTGATATACAGATGATGTATTACAGAATTGTACACTTGAAACCTATGTAGTTTTGTTGACCACTGTCACCCCAATACATTTTAATTAAAAAAAAAAAACAACCCTCTATATGGGAAAAATACACCCTAAACAAAGTTAAAAGATGTGCCCAAAGTGCAGGAAATATATTTTATATATACAGGTAAAAAACTTTGTGCATGTGTATGTACATACGTAAACGTGTATGTTTGTGTGTAAGGTTTTCAAGAGAGTAAAATACATGTCACTATCCCTGCAGAACCCCAAAATGGCTCAGGAAATTAATGCACCAGACACTAAGAAAGTGGGGGAAACTGGGAGAGGAAGGATGATAAGGAGGTAATGAACCAAACACAGAATGTTTAGAACAAGGTCTCTTTAATGAATGGCGAGAGGCCTAAACTTCATTTCCTGCCCAGCTATGGGATTTCAGAAGCTAGGTGTACATTCCCCAGGCAGGTCAGATGATCCTTCCATGAAGACACTGCTTGGCATAGGAATAAGATATGAGGGTACCAACATTGGGAGTCTCCCAACAAAAATTGAGTGGCTACCTGATCACTTTACTGTGAAGCCCTCCAGGCCAGCTAAAAATGCCCCCACCCCCCATACAAAACACATAGAGCTTCCATTCAGTTTATTAATATCTAATCTTTAAATACAGAAATACAGAAATCAAACATGTCAGAGATGAAATCAAGTAAACAAAAAAACTTCAGAGGAAACAGCGTTGGGAGCAGAGGGAAACTTCAACTATCTTTAATAACTTCAAAGAAATAATAAGAAGATATGCAGTCACATAACAAGAATAGGATACAAGAAAGGTTTTTGGGTACTAAACACAATAGAGAAAACCAAGGGAAAGAAATTATCAAAATAAGAATATACACAATAATAACATTTATCACTCTTTCTTTTTTTTAGCTCAGCCATCCTGCCACTTGTTGGCAGCTCAGTGGCAGCTCAGCTCGGGCCAGGAACTGAACCAGCGACCCTGTTGCTCAGAGCTCGCACTCTTCAGCAAGCTCTTAACCAACTTATCGGCCGGCCCAATAACATTTCTAAAAATAGAAAGATGTAAGCATTCCAGATTGAAAATGCCCACTAAGTAATAAGCACAATGAAGTAGAAAAAGAAAACCCATTCCAAAGCACATCATTATACAATTTCATTAAATCAAAGATAAACAGAACATTTTAAAAGCTCCCATGTGGAAAAACTAGTCATATAAAGAGAATCCAGAAGAATGGTATCATACTTCTCAATAGCAACACCAGAAGCTTTAAGAGAACGAAGAGATGCCTTCTATATTACAGATTTCAGAGTGTAATTCTCTTTTACAATTTTCAGATTAAGTAGAATATTTTTTAGCTCCAAAAAATAACTTACATAGCATTTGTACATTTGTAAAGCAGTATTAGTACTGACTACTTAAAGTAGCTATTGGAGGGGGTGGAAATTTTTAAATGTTCAAAGAAAACTAGGTAATGGGAAAAAGGGAGGAGGGGAGGGAACAGTAATTAACTCCAGGAAAAACAAAAGGCTATGAAACCTATCCATATGGGAAAGATGAGGAACGGAAAGACAATTCTTCCATTCTCAGCTACCATAACAGAATCATATGTCTACAGCTATTGGAGAGAGAGAGAAAGCAGTGGAGAGAAACTATCGCAGACATATTAGAAAATACCAGAAGAAACAGCTAAAATAATATGAAGAAGGGTGGAGGGACTATTTTTTGTTACAAGGAGTTTAACACTGTCTTTTTAAACTATATGCACATACTTTGGTAAAAATATTAAAACCAAAAACACATTTAAAAATTCCTATAATCAATAAGACAATCCAAAGGTAAAATGAGCAAATGATATGAACAGGCAAGTGAAAGTGGCTTATATAAGCACATGAAAAGACGGCAAATCAGGATGAACAATCTAGAGATATGAAGACTAAAATAATGTGCTACCATTGGAGGTTAAAAAAAAAATGTGGGGGCCGGCCGAGTGGCACGATGGTTAAGAACTGGCTTGGGATGCCAGAGGACCCAGGTTCGGATCCCACATATGAGGGCCAGTGACACTGCCCTCTACAGCTAAGATGCTGAACAACAGCTCAACCTGGAGCTGGGCTGCCGTGAGTCGCTGGCAACGGCAGCCCCTGTGGCAGTGGGTTGCCATGGGCTACCGGGTGTAGCCAGCAGCCAGCATGAGCGGCCGTCCAAAAGCCGGCGACTGATCTGCCTCGCCCTGGAAGAGCACAATGATGGTGCCAACTTGGGCCAGTGAAGCAACATCCTCCACAACTAGACTGAAGAACAAAAGGACAGCAACTTGTCTGTTCCCCTTCCCCCATTCCCCAGCACCTCCCATCCCCCCCGTTCCCCAATAATTAAAAAAAAAAAATGTGGCATGGCTATGGGAAAATGACTACTCTCATACACTGTGCGAGTTTAAAATGATACCACTCTGGAAGAAATATATGCTAAACTTTGCTGTGTATTCCGTTCCCTTTGACAGAGTTCTTCTAGCACGCTCTACATAAATATTGACTCATACAAAGACATTCACTGTAGCACTGATTATTTCCTATAGATAAGGATTTGGTCAAATAAAATATAGTACCTTGATACTATAAAATACTTTTGCCAATGGTTAAAAAATATGGCAGGAAGAGATTCCAAAACATTGTTAAATTTTTTAAAAATTGAATAATATGTATGCACATATATGTACATCTGTGTGTATCTGAAACACATACCAAGCCACTGACCATGAAGGGGGTGGACTCGGGGATAAGGAAAGCGGGTGTAGAATGGAGGGGAACTTTATTACCTACATTTTTTATAATCACGCATAAGTTTCTTGCATGTATCATTTTTTTAAATAATGAAATAGAAATATATGGAAGTTAAACTTTCAGTTAGTATTCATGAATACTTCTATTACCAACATCAGAATACTTGACTTATTCATATCCTTGAACACATTTGAGTATCAGTTTCACATACCCTCTTATTGTGCTGTTTGTCTCAGAATCTCCAGGGTCCAACGTTTCTTTTAAGAAGTTTATATAATGTATCCAAAGGTCAACACTAAGAGGTATTGCCTGAAGCCCCCGCCGATACACCTAAGAAGAAAACAAAAAACTGTACTTTCAAATATTTAAGTACTTCTTAACAGAGAGGCAACACTGTGTTATCCGGTGAACCTTAGAAATACTAATTACTGGAATTTTGTTTAAATAATCTACCATTACCATTTGGGTGGAGGTTGGATAGAACATGGCAATGTTCTGATCCCCACGTGCAGAGTCTTGATCTTCAAAGCGCAGCAGTCCCTGCATTCTGACCGGGTTGTGTGGGCAGGCTTTGGGTTACAGACCATAGGGCACAGACCCATTAGAGCATCAATGACAGCGTCTGACCAAAAATGCAATAAGACGTAGCAAATGTGACTAGTAAACCAACTATATTGTTTGGAAAATGAGAAATAAATGTAAGTGAGAGAAAAGCCCTGCCCTACTTGTTAAGCTGCAGTGTAATACAGAGGCTTGCACTGCAAAGCTTGACAAACTGTAGAGGTTTAACGCACCTGCCAACAAAGAGAGAAAATATTAGCTACAAATGCCACAAGAGTGACAAATGCAAATAAAATACCCTATAAAATTGTTTGACCACAAATCGTAGGTACTGGCAGCCAAAAAAAAAAAAAAAAAGTCTTTATTTTGTTATTATTTGGCTTACAGTACCTAACAGAGGTAACTTTATTCAGTGATGTACGCACCTCATCTGATTGTTTAATGTTGTCATGCCGCTTTTCAAGGTCTGCATACTTTTTCCAGTAACCATAGCAATACGGATAGTGTATGAAAAATTTGTCAAATGCTTTTCTGGCAGCCATCAAGTGATTCTGATGAAAATAAAACAAGGTGTTTAAACATCTTGGAAGTTTTTGTCACAAAAATATTTATTATTCCTTTCAAATGTTATCTCAGATAAAATAAATGGCAGGTTTAGAAACCACACACACAGCAGCCCTTTTCCCTGCAAATGTAATCTTATCCTCTTCAACAGAAGAAACTAATTCTGTCAAATAGCAAGGTAACTTTTTATTCAGTAATTTTATATAGATACACACACACACATACACACACACACACACACACACACCAATTGTTACAAACATTAGACTTTGACTCTAATACAGATGTTCCGTAATATACAAATGCCATAAAAGTTATTTTTGAAGCCAAAAATGTATATATCCAATGTTATTCAACTTAATCTGAAAATTATAAAAAAGGCAACTTTAATTATGGGGTTGTCGTAAACTCATGACGTATTTTTTGTTTTTCATTGCAAAAATGCGTCATGACTTTTGCGATAACCCAATACAAAACAATAAGGCCCAATCTAATATGACTTGATTAATCCGTCCCTTTAGTCACATTTAAATAGTTACTAACCTCCTGTTCTACATACTGAAGCAAATATACCCAGCCTGTAAAATCCTGAGGATTATTTTCTACAGTTTTCCAAAATTTTTCAAATTCTGGAGGGAAATTTGCTTCCGTTTCTGTCGCTGGAAGGTCTACAGCATTTGCTATTTCAGTTTCTTCTGTAGTTGCATTCACGTTAGGAGAGCCAACAGGTGACTGTTCCATTTCCGTCACATTCATAATTTCAGTACTGAAATCAGCAGACTGTTCTACCACTGCCTCTGAACTGTTGCCTGTGCCACCATTACTAGAATTTCTGTACTCATCCATGTGAGAATTTTGCATAGCTGTTTATTTTGTCTTCAGTTAATGATCTATAGAAACAAAAATAAAGAGAAACATCTTCAAAATGTTTTTCATCATCAAAACCACTTTTTAAAAACAGTCCTCATTAGCTATTAAAGAAATACATTAATTTGATTCATGATCTCTCCTATAACTCATAAGAACATTTATTAGTTTCTATATTATAAATGAAATTCTGCAACATATATATTTTCCAAAAGTCTGCCATTTTATTGTTGGGTGTTTGAGTAAAAGCTAAACAACTAAGGATTTAGTTCTTCCATCCATGAAACAAGTGAGGATTGTGCCTGTACCCTAAGGAAGCACATTTCTGGTACAGCAATTTCTGTCAAATAAAAACATTACGGTGTGTCCTCATCCACCTTATTCACCGGATCTGGCACCATGTGACTTCTGGCTCTTCCACCAAGTCAAAATGACCACGAAAGGTAAAGGCTTCGAAATCGATTCAGGAAATCGAGGTAACAACAACACAACTAAAGACATGAAAGAGGACTTCCAGAACTGCTTCAGAAAGAATGATGGCAAGAATGATGGGATAAGTGTGTTTGAAGCCAGGAGGAGTATTTTGAGGGGGATGATATAAGGAGTATATTTGAGGGGCAATGTTTCTTTTACTGTAACAAATTTTTTGTCATTTAAACGTTCACCGTATTTTTTGATCATGCCTCATAAATAACTTGTCCAAGATTACATGAGTAATAAGAAACTGAAACCAGGATTCAACCCTATCCTGTCCTAACACCAAAACTCTTGCCTATTCTCTACTAACCTCTACAGCCCAGAAATTCTATTGCAGTTGCAGTTTTGTTTTGTTTTCCATTTCAGCTCCTTTCAGCTTCAGAGTCTTAGTGTAGCAGTTTCTTCTACCAGGAATGTTCTCTTATCCCTCTACCCCATCTCAACACTCCCCACAGAGCCTTTAACCTAACTGAAGCCTATTCATTCTTCTGGGCAAAGTTTAAACATCACTTCCTGCAAAGTATTCCCATACCTCCCAAATTAGTTAGGTTTGTCCCAGTGATGCTTCCACAGCAATCTGTCTTTTTTCCATAGCGCACATTACATTTGTGATACTTGTTCAATGTCTATCTTCCCTACTAGATTACAAGTTTCTTGAGAATAAGGACTAGATTTACCAAGACACAGGGATACAATATATCTGGAGGCCTAGTACACATTCAATTCATTGAATAATAAATAATCCTTAGACCCCCAGACTAAAATCTAGTACATTACTTCATAACCAAATGAGAAGTGGTGTAATAAAGTGCTTGGGCTTTAGAGCCCGACAACTGAATTAAAGATCTGGCCCAGTTATTCATTACGGAACTTTGAGCAAGTTGCTTAACCTCTCTAAGCCTCATTCACTAAATAATCATATCTTGCTATAAAGATTAACTATCCTCTTCTTTTCACTCACACTATTATTATAATTTAAATAATTATTATCTCCCTTCTTAAACAATGTTTTCAAACTTCAGACTGCTTCAAACCAGCTTCCCAGTTTTCTTTTTTTTTTTATGGAAAAATATAAAATAGAAAAAAAACTATATCAGAGTGCAATGAGTGATAAAGCAAAAAAAAAAAAAGAGTAAGAAAAAATGAGTGATATATCTTGCTATAAGGTCCCAACTTAACTTTTCAAACATATTAATCCTGCAGTATTCCTCCTCATTGCGATTTACAGAACTCAAAACATTCTTCATGCCTGAGCTTTGGCTCACGCTGTTCTCAGACTAACCAAACTTTCCTCCTTTACTCAACTCTCCAAACCAATCAATGTATTTTTACTACACTGCACTTTCTTACAAATCATATGAGAAGAATAAAGTCCACAAGTATCAAAGAAAACATGATAAAAAGTGAATGTGCAATACATAAAAAAATACAATTTGATAGTATACATTTAACTTTTAGTTCAGTTATGACATACATTAAACATCTAACAATTCAGCCTGCCATCTTAAAATGTGGAGGATGATTTAAATAATCCATACATAATTAAAAATGGGAAGTCTGATCTAATAATCAAAATCATACTAGTAATTATTCTTTTCATAAATAGAGCAACACAAAAATCTGAAGACATCACTGAGGGCTGAAGTCAGGAGTTTGAGTAGTACAAACCAACTAGCTTTACAGTCTACAAGTTACTCTGTGCCTCATCCACAGATAAACCAATTTTAAGACTCAAGATATTCAGAAAAGAGATTATCATAACCACTGGTTTTAGCAAATGTTTTCAGGGGCTAAGTAGAATGGTCATAGATTGACCTTTTTAAAGTTTCACATATTAAATAAACACTTATCTTCAGGTCTTTGAAAAAAAAATCACGATTTGGCTAGAACTGCTACTTTCTCCTTTGGCTATTAAAAAAAAAATCCTATGCTTCATGCAGAATTATTTAACATGCAACAGAAGGTTGTTATTTCTCTTGAAACACACATACAACACACACACGTTTTGTCATTTGAGTTATAAATTGTTTTCTTATTCAACTATAGGTAAGTGAAAATAGTACCAAATACTGTGAAACTTAAAACATTTGTACTTTTCAATTCTCACTTCAGATATCTCATACCACCTCCTAATTAGCCATCTTTAGTCAACCCCGAATTATGCTAGAGTTCACAATCTGGGAACTAGTCTTCTTTAGTAGAATTCTTCGTTCACCTTTTTCATGCCAAAAGCTGAGCAGTGGAAAGTTCCAACTTTTGCAATTCTAGAATGAGGTTATAAGTGGGGGCGGGGGGAGAATATCTGACAGTAGCCTGTTTTTCTCAATCTACTTACGCTCCCAGAGCCCAAAATACTTAAGTTCCAACACGAGCTTCACACTTCATCTATGAAACTTGCTTTAAGCTTCAACCTTTCCAGCTGCAGAAAAGTTTGAAGTATTTCTGAACAGACTGGATCAGCTGCGAAATAACCTTAAGTCCTTAAAAAGAAGGCAATATGAATATCAAACTAAAAAGTAACAGTTTAATAGCATAAAATAATGCGGTATTATAGTATCATCAATCATGCATTAAGAGCTAAGAGCGGTACTGCCTATTAACTTAAAATATTGTTTATTAATTAAAACGTGGTTATACTGCGAGAACATCAGTATTCGTTTCTGGCTACAAAAGGTAAACATTAGTCTTAAGTAGATGTCTTTAAAAGAACCTGCTGGGCTCTTTAATGTCTAGTTTTTATGCCCCCATCCTATCCTGCCAAGAGCTTTGGCTGATCTTTGGGGTGGTGACTCAGGGTCCCGAAAGTGTGGCCTACGTAGTAAGAACGCAGCGCACGCCCTACAAGGCGCCTAAAAGCTTTATTAACAGAACCTGTAGTATATTCTCCCAGTCTTCTGACGGCTACTTCCGAGCCCCTTCCACCTCCAGTCGCCCCAGCCACACTGGTTTCCAGCTCTCGGGGCAGCATGGGCTTCAGATTTACGCCTTTATCGCTTTCTAAATCAAGGTGGAGGCCCACATTTCCCCTCCCGTCAAAAGGCACCGGTCAGAGAAACATCCGGTCTAAGAAAAGAAACCTCGCACTGCTCCACCCAACAGGTGGGAAGGAGAAAGGAATGGACAGCTGGGCGGCGAGGCCAGGCCAGGCCGCACACAGCGCGGGAGAGGGAGGCCGCGCGGCCCAAGTGCGGCCTGCAACATGGCAGCCCCTGACGCCCAGCGTACCACCCCCGTCCGCCAATTCCAAGGCGCCCACCCCAGCTGACCTGACGGTGGATGCGACTCAATGCCATGAGCCGCAGTCTGCGCCAACCGATCCGAAGATAGCACTTCGGCCGTCTCAGTCCCCACAGCCGCCGCAGCACCGCCACCAGCGCCAACGCCGCCTCGTCGATAGCGCACGGCGCATGCGTCGGCGTTCCAACAGGCGAAGGAGTCACGTGGTGGCTCTGAGCGCAGGCCTCGCTCTCCGCGGGATGCAGACGCCGCGGCCCCGCCCCGGCCCCGCCCCGGCCCCGCCTGCCGGCCCCGAAGGCGGGGTGTTGCTCTTATCGTTTTCCCTCCTCTATGGGAACTTCTCAAGCGGAAAGTGGGTGGTTAGGGCCTTTCACAACCCTAATCTTAAAGACAGAGTTTAGCGCACCCCCAAAAAAAATGTTGTTATTGGGGAGGGCCTGATCTAACGTTCCCCAACAATTACCCAGGATTTACCCCTCTACCTAAAAATAGACAGAAATTCAGCCTTAAACCCCCCAAAACTCAAAATGGTATAGACTCTGGGTCCACCCAGGTTACCTGCCGAGGAAACAATAGTGGAGTAAAGAGCTTCAGGAACTTGTTATTCTTGTATAATGAACCGTGATTATTAAAGGGTTATGTAAAATCATCGTCTTGAAAAAATGGAAGCTGAGTTGTGTTGATAATCTTCGGAGTCCTCTTCAGTCGTACTCTTATCCCCACTTAAAAAAAATTTTCCCCCTCAGACCTGGCCTCTTGTTTCTGTTAAAGGTTCCTGAGTTCATCTATCACTTATCAGTCCCTCTCTTGTTTCAAGGTTCAGTAGTATCAGTGGGCTATATATAACTTACTCCTCTGGAATCTGTTTCCAGAAATATTTCTCTGCAAGATAATGTTTCCTGTCCTCGACCCTGTTAATCATAAGTCTCCTCAACGGCACGTTTGCTTCCAAATATCAGAATCAATCTTCTTACCACCTGCCTTTCACTTTCACCAAAATGCACCTAGTCTCAGCTTTCCTACTCTTCAAGCTGTTTTTGGATTCTCTGATAGTGCAGCTATGCTTTTCATTGGTTTAACCAGCAACTTTTAGATATTTACTATAAGAAGGAGCAGTTAAGGGAGTGATACCTTGAGAAGGCAGGCAGAGTTTGCCACAGGCATTGTCCTTCAGTGGCTCTGAATGCCACCTTCTTTTCTGGTTCTTGCAACCTTTCCTAAGGTTATCTCAGATTCTTCATCACTAAGTAAGATTAGCTCTGAGATCCCATCCCCCTCCAATAGCCATTTTGCAAAAACATCTGCTACAATTTTACTCACTGTAGATTCATTGTTTCCCTTTATCTAAATATTTTTCTACATTTTACTTTTCAAGCCAGTGCTCTTGCTTTCACTCTCCTGGTTTTCCTCACTACTTATAAGTGAAACCTAAATGTTTTAGCATTGAAAATACAGTGCTTCATAATCATGACAGCCTTCTTACTAGTTTCTGCCTCCCCATAATTCCACAAAACTGCTTCCTTTTATGTTTTTTAATGTCCTGTTTATGTCTAAATCTTTCAGTGTGCCTTTCCCTCTGCCTAGAATGCTCTCTCCACCAGCAAAAAAATTATTTTAAAAATCGATTTAGCCTTAGTTCACTTTTAAAAAATTGTATATCACAGTTACAAGCTTTGTGGAAAAAAATATATATATACCAAATACTATAGTTTAGGGGGTGGTGAGTTCTAAAGTTAGGTGGTCTCAGAAACAGAGAGGACAGAGATCGGACAGATGAGGAAAGGTGTTATTTATTAAGGTAATGAATTGCTTCCTTTTGCCTCTCCACACTCCATTCTCCAGAGATTGACCCTCATGACTTACATCCCTTGCTCCCTGGTTTTCACTTGGGTCTGACCAACAGAGTCCTGGCAGAACGGTAGTGAGGAGTGAGCTCAGAATACTTATTCCCCCAGCTCTCTCTGTGTGCAGTCTCAGCTCTGATTAAGGTGACTCTCTCCACATCACTTTCTTCTTCCAGGTTCCAGGTTTCCCTAAAGCTTGAATTGTAAATAGTGCCTTATTAACCACTTCTTAAATTACCCTGATTTGATATGCGATTTATTTCCTTGTGGGATCCTGACTAATAAAAAAGCAAAAAGATTCTTGTGATAATCACCAGTTCTTTCTAGGCTCTTAAATACACGTTTCCTGTTTCTCTGTTCAAAATATAACATGCAATGAAAAAGTGCATAAAATACCACATGGCTCACTTAAACTACAGAGTATATTTACTCTCGGGAATGTAATTTGTTCATTTATTTACATTATGAATTCATCACTAAACAAATTATGGTGGCTGTTGTATTAGTTAGAAACATTCTGACTCCTGTATTTAGTGTAACTCTCCTGTAAACTATGTGTCTTTAGGATGCCAGGTACATTCCCTCCAAGAATTTAAGAAATACCCAGGTGAGGGGAAGTCAGCATCTTTGAAAACTACTGTAGTGTTTTGTTCTCTTTGGCTGGAGATGCTACAGCTGATAAGGCACCATGATTTCCCTGGTGATGCAGATTCCTAGATGGCAGAAAACTCCACTGTCAGAGGCAAAGGGGCACGTTTAGGGTAAAAGGGAGGAAGGCCTTGTGGTAATTGAATAGTCTGACTGGCAGGGATATTTAGCAATATCTAATTGATCATGGAACGAAAATAGATGGGTAAAATGCTAAAGTCTTATTTGTTTTGTATTTTAAAAATCCCTTTAGACCAGTGAAAGGAATCACAATCTGTCACCTAGTTCCCAAGACCCCTTGAGGGCAACTAACCCTAAAAAAGAATTCTACAGTAATATCTCTGTGAATAATCTTCCCATTGAAACCGAGGGTCCTTATGACTTTGATTAAATTTACTTTTAAATCCTAGCTCGAGAAATCATATCCCTCTCTCTCTGCTCCTCAGAGACCTAGCTTTTCTTTGGATAATCAGCAACCTCAACCTAAGTTACGTTTCAGCTCTTGAGCCCTAAGGTGAAACAATCCCCTGGCCAGTTTCCCATGAGGCTGAACACAGGGACTCTGGAAGAAGACCTCAGAGTTGTTCTCAAAATCTGAAGAAATGATTCATTATCCTTACCTCACCCCCGACCAATCAGCTCCCAATATGACGCCAAACCCCTAACCCTTCGTGTCTTGTGATTTTGCCCTATATATTCTGTAACCTACATGTCATCAGGGAATTTGGGCTTTTGAGCATTAGCCTCCTAGTCTCCTGCATGGCGCCATTTTTAATAAAATAGCCAGTATTTCTCCACTGCAATTCTTGGTGTTGTGTTTGGCTCTGCTAGCACTGAGTGGACGAACTCTTTCTGTTCTATAACACTAACCCTCCACCCAAGAGACTTTTGGATACTTATCAAGGTAACTTCACACTGGGAAGAATGTGCTGACTTTTCAGAATTTATTAGACACTGGTTCTAAACTAATATCAATTTCTGCAGGCATACATAGAATGCCATTGTTTCATCAGACAGAGTGGGTTGGTGCTTTAGCATATAACAGATGATAGGTTGGATCACTCATATCCATTCCCACTACTTTCCCTACTATCTTCCTCTACTATTAAGACTAGGAATTAAATAATTTCTCAGTCTCCTCTGAATCTGAGCATGGCCAAAGAGGTGTAGGTAGAAGTCCACATGAAGGGCGTTCTTTCCTAAATAAAAAAGCAAAGCCTCACTACAGAAACTCACTAGTGTTACAAACGTCATTGAATGCTGACTCCTTTATCTTCCAAATCTAAGTGTGTCATCAGTTCAGTTTAGTCCTATCACCAGAATACCTTTCAGATCCATTCTTTTCTCACTGCTACTACAGTTTAGACCTTTACTATATACAGAGGATGGCTGAGCCCATCTGAGATAAAGCACTACAATCCTTCTTATTGAAACTTGATGTAAACTCACAATCTTTTTTCAATACATCGCACAGGCAGGCACTATCAACCCTTTAAGCTGGAACATTTAATGAAATCCATTTGCCATGGGTGGGCTTCTGATCAGTGCTTCCAAATTGATTTTCTTGCCTATATCCTTTCCTCACTCTAACTATCCCTATGCTACTGGTTATGTGAAACACACCACTCCCAATCCTGAAAACATTGCGTCCTGTCTCCAGAATAAATTTCAAACTTATATGTCATTTACCATTTTATTAAAGTTCTATTTAGTTAGCACCCAGTACAGGCCAAGGTACTGTTCCAGGCATAGTGGTGAAAAAAAAGTCATTCAAGATTGGTCATAATTTGGTAACACCAGATCATTCTGTTTTCATTTTACATAATATCTCATATATTCCATGTTTCAGTATATATATATATATATATATATATATATATATATATATGTAATGATTCATGACCCTTACCTCAACTCTAACCAACCAGCTCCTAACATGACCCCAAACTCCTAACCCACAGTGATATATATATCACTACTTTGCTAAATCTGCAATTTACTGCCTTTAAGTCTCTGCTTGCCCTGTTCTGCCCAAAGAAGTTTAAGTATAATTAAGTTCTCTTTTACAGTACACATTACGAGACTATAAATCATTCATAATACTACAGTGCTTGGTTTTGCCTTCACTTGACATATTCAGCCAGCTAACTAGCAATGAAATAAGTAGGCTCAGCTTATCCCAGCACTAAAGATTTCTATAGGGGTTCTGCTCATCTGTCTTCATCTTCATTTGCTGCTGGGAATAAGTTACCTTTCCAGAGAACTCGAGGTTTACAAATGATTTTTTATACATAATCCCATTTTAATTTTAGACCTCACAACAACTCCAGGATATATGTAAAGTTTGGCAGGTAATAATAAAACCAGGTTTCAAATTCATGCTTTCTGAATCAGTCTTATGCTTTTTACCTTTATAATAGCTTCCTTTCCTCACTAATCTCCCTTCTAGTCATCACTACTTCCCTTAGTACTTTCCAATATTTCCTACTGTTTCTCTCATTTGCCAATTTTTTCTTTTCACTCTACCTTTATTTTCAGATTCTCTTCAGATTACCTTCACTTATTTAAATTTTATTCCATAAGCAATGCATGTTGCTCATTTCTGAAAAAAATAGAAACAGCGGAATAGTATGCTGAAAATAAAATAACTTCTTTACCCATGGTTTCCTATCATTAACATGTTGGTGTCTATAACTCCAGTTCTATTTTCTGTGTACATAGATATTTGATAAATAGGGACTCTGTAATTTGTAGTTAGGCTCTTTAACACATTATGAACATTGTCCTGTGATTAAAGTATTTCACACTTTAATGACTAAATGATATGGGATCTATTGGGTAAATATTTCATTAAAATATTTTTCCCCCCTCCAGCCTGCCGAGTGGCGTGTTGGTTAAGAACTGGCGTGGGATGCTAGAGGCCCCGGTTCGGATCCCACATATGAGGGCCAGTGACACTGCCCTCTACAGCTAAGATGCTGAACAACAGCTCAACCTGGAGCTGGGCTGCCGTGAGTCGCCGGTGACAGCGTAGGCTGCAGCCCCTGCTGCAGTGGGTTGCCATGGGCTACCGTGTGTAGCCAGCAGCCAGTGTGAGCGGCCATCCAGAAGCCGGCGACTGATCTGCCTCACCTGGGAAGAGCGCAATGATGGTGCCAACTTGGGCCAGTGAAGCAACGTCCTCCACAACTAGACTGAAGAACAAAACAACAGCAACTTGTCTGTTTCCCTTCCCCCAATTCCCCAGCACTGTTCCCATCCCCCAATTCTCCAATAAAAATCTTTAAAAAAAAAACCAAAAACAAAAAAAACTGGTCAGTGATAAAAGAGGTGAAAAAGAATGAAAATAGTCCTCAATTCTAATACAGTGTATAAACTACAACATAGAATCATAGAATTTTAGAATAAGATGAGACCTTAAAAATCATCTAGTCCAGCCCTTACATTTTAGAGATGAGAAAACTGAGACTAGATCTGACAAGTGGCTTGCATAAGGTCACACAGCTACTTTCCTGTAAAGCTAGAACTATGTAACACAGGTCAATAGAGATAGGTCAATATTATACCAAGCATATCAAGTAAAAGTGATCAGTCAAAATTAAATATTTTTTTCCATTTTAACATATATGGAAGTTGGAAAAATAGGACACCTCTCACACATCTACAGAAATAAATCCTTTTATTTTATAACATTCCTTTTCTTTTTAAAGATGCATACAGTACTTGTAGCCCAAGAATTCTGAGAAAAGCTATAGAATACCTGGCACTATTTTTGAGAATTACACAACTGGGCAGCAAAATAACACCTTTATAAATGTCAGGGCATATAGAAATAAAATTTAGTGTTTGCACAAAAAATAGGGAAGTTACATTCAACACGTTTTCTTAAACGTGCATTTAAAATGTTTAAATGTTTCTTAAAACTTTGGTCATCATGCTTTATTATAACTTGTTAAATTTCACAATTATGTAGGTGATTAAACCCAAGTGGTAAGCAAATATATCACATGAATACAAAACAGCATAAGCAAGCTAATACTGCACAATCATATTAGCGGACTGATTGGAGAAATACATGTTTTTCACAAATAGCACACAAAACTTTGTGATAACATAGTTCAATGACTTTTCTTCCACTTCATAAAGTAAGACTGAGTAATGAGACATAGCAGAACATGATTACATAATAAAAAGTATATTTTTAATTACAAATCTAATTGTACATATAGGGCAACAAATTGCGGTTTCTATCTAGGATAGTGCAAATGAGCAGGACTTTTCTCAAAAATACTAAAATTGGACTCATTCCACGTGCCTCAGATTTCAAGAATATTAGGTTGTGTTAATTATTTTAGGTTTTTGTGTGATGGGTACAAGGGGTAGGGTTGATATAGGACAGATGTGTACTCAGAGGCTGAGAAGAAAAATAGCCATTGACTTAATTTACTAAATGAGAAGTGCAGGCACTGAAAATGTAACTTCAAAAAGTTCCATTTGTCACCATGTAAACAGTTTTGTTCATCATACCATATTTCATGAAAGATTCATAATTCATTTCAAATTGTCATATCGAGCAATTCCTCTAAACTCTTTTTGATATGTGGTGGCTGAGATGCAGCCTGGTTTAACAGATTCTGGCCCATCTGTGCAAAAAGTGCTTTTGATAATTTAGCTGTGGCTGTTCGTATATTTCCTCCCGCTCCAGGCAGAGAGCCACTATTTGTCATGTTCCCTAAGAGATGCCATAAAACAACCAACACTTTCTGTTCTGTGGCATGGGGCTTCCTTTGATAGAGTTCCATAACGATATCTGAAACACAAAAATGTGGTAAACATTGAGGCGTTTAAAAAAATTAATTCAAGATCTGCTAATTAAAAAGCATATAAAATACATATTAAACTTCTCCCCAATGACATTTTTCTAAAATGTTAGGCATCTTAAAAGTAGTAGGTCAGAAACTTTCCTCCCAAAGATTGGGACTGTAACCTATTAGAATTCCATATATGATGATTAGTTCAGGCAAAAATAGTAAAGGCAGGAATCAAACCCCAAATTCATCTCAATGTTTTCCAAATGCAGTTTATTAAAAATTTATACATTTTCGACCCATGGACCTTTTATCAAACACATAATTTGAAAGAGAAGTTTTCTATGAAAACTAGTATTTGATTTTAATTCTTTTTATTTACCCTGTTTATTTCTACTAACAGGCAGACTAAACACTGGAAAAAAACGAATAAAATTCTTTTCAAGATAATTGTTAGGGTAAAAGTCTTAAAAAGTCCTCTTGTGGATCATTATATAATTTATTTCTACTTCATAGATAATGATACTGAATTTGGTAGCTATACTAAAAATAAAATTTAATACCCATCAGCTTATCCTTAATTAACAAAACATTTCTTTAGAAATAACAATTTAAAATATTTACCAGCAAGCTTTTCAGTCATATCCTGTTTTGCTTTTCCATTTAAAAACTGAGCTTTTGTGCAAAACGGCTGTAGAAGTAAGTAATTGTCTAAACAAAAAGAACACAGAGACATGTCTTAAGAGTTAGATCTTAGTTATGTTCCATTACATAAACATAGCATTGAAAGGAAGAAATATGAAAATGATTGCAAATGTGTTAAGGAGATTTTTTAATCTACCTACTTAATCACTATTTAAAATTCTCTGTAAAACCTGCCTATCTCCTAGGTATCTTACTCTAAATAATAGAGTACTATAGAAGTTTATAAAAAAACAGAAAAGGAGAATTGCTTTTTTGGGGGTAGTTTTTATCTTCTCTAATTTTTCTATTCTATCACCACAAAGATCTCCCTAGTGCTACCTCTTGAGTCACATGCAGTCTCTCCTTCTTAACTGCCCCTAAACCCTGACAACTACTAATCCGATTTCCATCTGTGTAATTTTGTCACTCTGAGGTTATACAAATGGCATCCTACAGCATGTGACCTTTTGAAACTGGCTTTTTTCACTCAGCATAATGCCCTTGAGGTCAATCCAAATTGTGCTGTGTATCAACAGTTCAATTTTTTTTATTACTAAGTAGTATTCTATGGTATGAATGCATCAGTTTGTTTCACCATTAACCCACTGAATTGCATGTAGGTTGCTCCAGATGTTGGCTATTACAAATAAAGCTGCTATTAACAATCGTGTACAGGTTTTTGCAAGGACAGTTTTCATTTCTCTGGGATAAACACCTAGGAATGCAATTGATGGGTTATATGGTGACTGCATGTTTAATTTTAAAGAAGCTGCCAAACTATTTTCTAAAATGGCCATACCATTTTATTTACATTGTCCTGCAATATATGAGAGATCCAGTTTCTCTGCAACCTTGTTAGCATTCGCTGTTGTCAATAATTTTTATTTTAGCTGTTATACTTGCTACATTGAACATTTGTGTCCCCCACCAAATTCATATGTTGAAACCATATCTCCAATGTGCCAGTATTAACAGATGGGGCATTTGGGAGGTGATTAAGCCATGAAGGTAGAGCCATCATGAAAGGGATTAGTGACCTTATAAGAGAGCTCCTTTGCCCCTTCTGCCATGTGAGATGGCCGACTATGAATCAGGAAGTGGGCCCTCACCAGCCACTGAATCTGCCAGCACCTTGATCTTGGACTCCCCAGTCTCCACAACCATGAGAAATAAATGTTTGTTGTTTTGAAGCCATCCAGTCTGTGGTAGTTTGTTATAGCAGCCCTAACAGACTAAGATACTTTTGTAGTGATCATGATATAATTTGCATTTGCATTTCCCTAGTAACTAGTGATGCTGAACATCTTTTCATGTCTTTATTTGCCATCCATAAATCCTCTTCAGTAAATTGTTTCTTCATGTCTTTTGCCCATTTTCTAATTGGATTGTTTTTTCTTAATGTTGAGTTTTGAGAGTTCTTTATATATTCTAGATATGAGTTCTTTGTCACATATGTGGCTTGTAAGTATTCTGTCCCAATCTGTAGTTTGTCACTTTATCCATTTAATAGGGTCTTTTGCACAGCAAATGATTTTGATGAAGTCCAATTTATCAACTTTTATGATTATGTTTTTAGTGTCAGGCTAGCAACTCTTCACCAAGCCCTAAGGTCCTAAAGATTTTCTCCTATGTGATCATCTTCTAAAAGTTTTACAGTTAAGGTTTTCATTTAAATCTATGATCCATTTTGAGTTAATTTTGTATGAGATGTCAGGCTGAGATAGAAAAAAAACCGGAACTCAAAAGTCAAAGATAAGGAAAGAAAAAGTCAATTTAATGGGATAACATTTAATCACTAAAAGTAAATAAAAATGCTACTAACAAAATGAAAAAATTTTATGACAACATTAAATGACAAAAATTGAATAGCTAGGATTTCAGCATTATAAAAAATATGTAGAATTAGAAAGTGCAGAAGTAAAGTAAAAGAAATTGGACGCCAAAGTAAGATTTCTTACCCACATGCTGACTCAGTGCCTGAATAACATTTGTGGCAGCAGCATAGATGCCTGGATTCTTGGAATTCAGATTGTTATCTACTATTGCTGGAATTAGCATGTTGATTACAGGAGATAAGCTGTCTCTAAGCAAAGGAATCATTTTGTGCATTGTTTCTAGAGCCACCAGATTTACTTTACTATTGGAATCATGAAGTCGAGATTTAAAAGCATCAAAAATCTGAAAGTAAGTGGTAAATTATTTAAAGTGAGATACTGTTTATAGCAATTACATTTAAATTCTCTTTGGCATTTCACAGTAGTATTTCTCCTTTAGTATACTATTTAAACACACACACACACACACACACACACACACACACACACACACACACACCTTATTTAACCTGAATTTAGAAAAATAGGAACTTTATAAAAATTTGGATGATAAATCTCAGTGTCAAATTTTCTTATAGCAAAAAGACAAGGCTTCAAAAATTATCCCAAAAGACATCCTAATAAATTAAGTTTGAGAAATTTGACTCAGTAGACAGATGGCTTACTGTAAATGTGATAAAAATGCTGTTTTCTGAAAAGCGTAGGTTAACTTAGCTAACTCTAAGAACTTAAGAAAAGTTTCTATTTTTATTTATAGCAGAAGTAGACATGAACGTTTTACTGTAGAGATTTTAGCTTATGTTTCTTATGAGAATTTTGGATGCAATTTCAGAGTTAAATTTTTATTATTACCTCAATCTAATTACTTTAACAATTATTTCTTGCTCTTCAGAATTCTTAACTTTCATAAATAAAATATATAATAAAGTGAAGGCTAAGCAATTCTCATGTCACGTCAGGTGAGTCAAGAGCTATTCTCTGAGGCTGAGACTATTAACTAACAATTCCTGATATATATAATTTTTTCATGTTAAGAATAATCTTCCCTGGGCCGGCCATGTGGCGCATTGGTTAACAGCTGGCTTGGAACACCAGCTCTGAGCAGCAAGGCCCCAGTTCGGATCCCACATGGGCCAGTGATGCTGCGCCCTCTACAGCTAAGATGGTGAACAACAGCTTGATCTGGAGCTGGGCTGCCGTGAGTCGCAGGCGATGGCGTAGGCTGCAGTGGGGCTGCAGTGGGCTCCCGTAAGCTACCGTGAGTAGCTGGTAGCTGGCGTGAGCTGCCAAGAGCTGCCGTGAGCAGCCGGCGACAAATCTGCCTCACCAGGGAAGGGCACAATAATAATACCAACATGGGCCAGTAAAGTGATGTCCTCCACAACTAGACTGAAGAACAAAAGGACAGGAACTTGTCTGTTCCCCTCCCCCAATTCCCCAAATCTTTAAAAAAAAAAGAGTAGTTTTAATATGTTTGCCAAGTTTAATGCACATAATACTAATTTTAAATAGAATTTAATTAATAAATTACTAACGAACTAAACTAAACTAAACTGTGATGAAGCATAAATAGTCTATGCTCTAATACCACTAACATTTTTACTATCTCTTTCTATTGTTTCTTGTTTTCCTAAAGGTAGATATATAAATTAGTATATTTAGATGTCTACACCCTACATCTATATGAAAAATTTTAATATCTATTCTAAAGTAATACCAAGTCTCTTAAATCCTCTGCTTTTTAAAATACTTATTGATTCACTCAACATATATTTACTGTATGCCAGGTTCCAAGATCTTTCAAGGAGCTACCATAGTGAGAGGATTCATACAAATAAGCAATTATTTTCTTACTTATTTTTACCAATTACTTTGAATTGTTGTAGAATATTTTTAAAAAAGCTAAACCTAAGTAATCCATTCTTTTCACTGTTTATTTTAAAACTTAAAATAATACACATAAAATGCTAAGATTTAGGGCAACTTTTTATATTAATAAACTTTATTAGCCATCGATTGAAAATGAAAATTAATTTTCCACATCCTTACCTTCACAATGTTCCCAACAACAAGTTCCTGATTGTTTTCAGTATCTGATAAAAGCTGCTTGATCCCACTAATACGGTCACGAAAGTCTTTTGCATTCAATAAACCGGTTATGACTTTAATATACTCAGCACTTTCTAAGGAATTACGGGGAACTGATTTTCTGGTGACTTCACGAATTTCAGTTGCCTCGCTAAAGTAAAAGAGAGGTAAATTTAATTTCATGATTAATTTCCTATTAAAAACATGTTAAATAATTCTCATTATATATTCATTTTCTAAAAATTCACAAAATGATCTATCCCATAGCCACAAATACTTGTGTTGGCACCCTCAAGATCTCCCCGGGGTTTGATGATTTGCTAGCAGGACTCACAGGGTTCACCATGTGGTTTTATTTATGGCTAAGATATATCACAGCAGAAGGATAGGAAGCAAAATCAGCAGAAGGAGAAGGCGCATGGGTCAAAGTCTGGAGGAAACTAGATGCAAGCTTCCAAGGGTCCTTTCCCACTAGAGTCACACAGTACAAACTTAATTCCTCTAGCAACAAATTGTGACAACACATGTGAAATGTTGTCTTCCAATGAAGCTTATTAGATAGTTAGTGCCCAGGGTTTTTATTGGGAGCTGGTCGTGGCTGGTTCTCTGCCTAGGAAGTTCCACAATCCCCGACTCCCAAAAGGAAAGCAGGACTTCAGGATAAACCATATTGCTTGCTCAAATAATTTAGGAACAGTAATCTACGAGTATAACCCACAGAATAAAATAAAAATTATTAATCCACAATAATAAACCTTTGAATAAACAAATATGTGCAGGAAAAGTAGCAGTTTTTCTTTCCAGAAAAATTCAACTCATAAATGTAGAATAAGGGAAAAAGTAGATCACCATTAGACCAAAAAAAAACCACGATAATTTCTATCTATCAATGGTTGCTAAAATTAGTGTGCAAATGTATGATGAGAAATAGACTATTTCAAAGTATGCCAAGATAGCTATTATTTACAAAGGGGAAAAATAGTAATTTTGTGGTGAAGAAACCCAGGAGAAATCACTTTCACCTAGTGATCAAGGTTAACATTTAAAGTAATAAGACATAAAATAACATCATCCGCCTTGCAAAATGATGCACTGAGAAGGACACAACATCATTTTTGTAGTATTCTTGTCAAAACTGCATAACCTAAACAAACTGTGAAAAAATATCAGATAAACCCAAACTGAGAGACATCTACAAAATAAATAACTAGCTAGTAAAGTATTTAGAAAAAGCCTGAAACACAGTATACTCTCAATAAATTTTAGAAAAGCATTTTTTTGTTGGGTGTGAAAAAAGATTTTTGACTGAAATATCTGATCCAGGATCTTATGTGATTATATCTTAATGTGGGAAAACGGCAGATTCTGATTTAGGCTTGGATTTAGGAGTACAAGATCTTGCATTTCCAATAAGCTCCTAGGTGATGCCAATGTGGCTGTTCCGTGAACTGTACTTTGAATAGCAAGGTGCCCAAAGCATATATTGTCACATGAATTTTCCTCTTTTATAAAATTTACTATTTTAGTTTATAAAATATTTCAAAGTTATACAAATACAGAAAATATAATATACTTACATACTCATACAGTTTTAAAAGAATGTTTAAAATATACTTAAAAATATACCAGAGATCATAATACTTTTGAAAGATATTTTTTAAGTTATATTAATATAATCAATCTATTAAATGTTGTTAGAGCTTAAACAGGTGAGACAACTGCATATACAATTATATTTATAAAATTTTTTAAATTATTTTTTATTATGAAATACACATTTTTTAGAATTAGTTTCAGCTGGTCAACACAGTGCAATAGTTATACATTTTACCCCTTGAAGTGACAACCCCCACCCCCAATCCGCCGCCCCACTTCCCCAACCCCCAATGTCATACTATAAAATTTTTAAAAGTTTTTTTACTGGTTGATGGTATTATAGGTGACTGGTTAAATTCTTCTTTTAATGTTTGTATTTTGTAAAGTTTTTTTTTAACCATAATTATGTATTACTTTTATAATCAAAGGAAAAAAGTAAAGGCTATAATAAAAAAAATTAATCAAAGTTGTCCAACAAAAACCTAATATTGACAAGTTCAATAACACTGAAGCTTTACTTATGTTGAATGCATGTAAAAGCAAGTTGCTGTGAGTATATAACTGCGTATTCAATCTAATTATCTCACACTTTCTAAGTCCTCAACAACTTTTACAACTCCATTATATTTTGACAAATACCTCTGGGATACCTCATGAAAACATCCAAATGAGACTGCTACCACCAGGGAGTAATTTCTCTAATGATGTGGGCTATCAAATGATCCTACCTTTCGGCTGAATTGAAAACATCTCTAGAAACAGATGATGACCTTGTATTTCCAACACCGCCATTATGAGATCGTCTTCCCTTTGCTGAAGGAGTATCTAGTGGTAAATCTCCCAAACCCTATAAGTAAATATAAAGAAGTTAGTATAATAAAAGCCTTAAAACTAAAGTGAAATAACTCATAAAATGTAATTTTCACAGAAACCATTATTGATCATTTTTAAGATTCAAAGTATTGGGTCATCAGGAAAGTCATGACTCATTTTTGCATTGAAAAACATAGAAAAATACGTCATGACTTTCCCGACGACCCAATATTTTATTAATCTGCTATGCTTATGCTTTAAAGGGTATCAGGTATATATAAACTACCTTGTGATTAGTAGTAAACTAACAAAATATATGACTAATTAATAGGAAAATATATTGGCTTGGTAAAAGTGTTTATCATTTTAAAAATTAATTTATGCTATATGCTATATTTTATAACTACTCTTCTTAAACCTTAAAACATATATAGAAAATATGCATATATTACACAAACAATGAATTCCTATGGAACACCAGTGTGAGATTAAACATTTCGATAAGAACTATTTAAAACCTCTTTTTTTCCCCTGATACTTATACTTAAAATGACTCACAAATATAATCTGCCTCTTTTGAGTAAGATAATTTTTTACATGGTTATTTTAATAAGTTTTATAGGAATTAAGCTGAAATCTTTAACATCAATAGGCAGAAAAAACATGCTCTGAAATGTATATTTACTATACATCTCTGAAATATCCTTTTATAAGTTAATCCTTTGCCCAAGGTTATCAGAGAGGAATAACATCAGTTAACGTAGAAAAATTTTATATTACGAAACATAGTTTTACAAAAAATAATATGTAAATGAAATACTCTTTTATAAGACAATTTCACATTTTATTTCACTTGGTATTCCCTCGGTCACTGATTTCACAGACATTTCTGAATCCCATTATCGACTAGGATAAATAAGACATAGGGCTTCCCCTCAAGGAGCTCCCTATTAATGCACTGCAGTGTGGTGGGAGCTCAAATAGTGGAACATGCAAGGTAAATAAGGGAGGCACCCGGCATCATAAGCATCACTATCCTCATTTTATAAAAATAAAAATTCTGGTTAAAGAAATGATGTGCCTAAATTATATATAGTTGGTAATTTTCAGAGTTGTGATTCAAACCTAAGTCTCCAATAAGCCACACTATATTCTATCAAATATCAAGTTTCTGTTCAATAAACTTTGACTGACACTGTGAATGTCTACTTAGTACTACAGCTACTGAAATGCCATGGCAGATATATTCAAAATGGTTAACAGAAATAATCGAAGAAGTAATTATTTCTATCCTTTACCTTCCTGGGCAAATAAACTTTGCTTTGAAAGTTGTTTATAAAATAAACTTTTTCCACATACCTTTTGCCGTAAGCTTTTAACAGATTCCTTAATATATGGCAAATCTTTAGATGGGACATACTTTTCAAGCATTTTGTCAAAGTTAGGATGACACATCATGAGAAAAAGCATCTTTCGACCATAATACCTAGAGATATTTGAGAAATATGTAAATAATTTAACATATCTTAATAAGCTCAGTTTCTGTCCTTATTTTTCAACAGAAAAAGACCTATCAACATCAAGATTACCATCCCTATTTTAAGTAAGTACTGAAATGTAGTTATAGTAACTGGACTAGCAAGTATAGCATTCTCCTGCCCGTCGCCTTTTAAAAATACTACAGCTATGTATCAGATGAAGAGCCAAAAGCTTTGATTTTATTTTTCAGGCACCTTGGGTCCATGTCAAGGCTGGCACTTGGCAGAATTGCGAGTTAGGAGAAGTCTTATGTTCGTCCTGGGCTCCCTGCCCAGTGACCTTTTGCTGCTCGTCTGTTGGCCAGATGTTTGGGCCTGACTTGACCTTCCCTACATTCTGTATTTCTGACCCTCTGTCTCTTTTTTTCGAGCCACAGCTTACCTGGGTTCCAATTCTTCAAAAACCCATTCTCTGCTACCTAAATACACCCAAAGATAGTTGATAAATTGTGGTTGGTATAATAATGAATGTGTAATGTTCTGCAAACTAGCTTTTTTTATGTTCTATGAATTTTAAAATAATTCTTTTAGAATAATACCTTAATCCAAGATATCATTCTAATGGTAGAACCTCCAATATCATGGAAGTATACATCGGAGGTATTTTTGGATAGAGGGATCTTATAGTATCTCATAACAATACCTTATCCAAGGAGGTTTGGCCCTAAAATAAATTACAGTTATCTTTTTGCCTATAACTTCGAATATGTATATGGGACTAGAACAGAGAAGGCAAGGCTTTTGAGGAGGGGTATATGGATGATCTCAGTATCACCCATATCAGCCAGACTCTCAAATAATGGGTTGTCGGAAAAGTCATGACGTATTTTTTCTATGTTTTTCATTGCAAAAATGCGTCATGACTTTTCCAACAACTCAATATAATGAAATTACAGAAAGGGAGATAATATCAGAGAATAAAAATTACTTTTTCTCTCCCCATAACCAGAATAATGTCTATATCTGGAAAGGTAGCTCCTAATCAGCTATAGTTTCAGATGATTCTAACTTTTAGCCCAGAATGTTAAGGATACAGGCTTACTAGCTGTCCTAATGATATGGGAATGGAGAAAACAAACAAGCAAGCAATAGGGACACAAAATGGGACAAATATCAAAACTGGAAAGTTGTAACCATCTTATAATTTTAAAACTTCAAATAAAAATCTAAGCAGTGACAAATAGATTATAAGATACTATGTCATCAAGGAAAGGTTAAGACACAAAACAACCATTATGAATCTTTTTTTGCTCCTAACCAGTCTACTTGTATATGCTCTAACCCTACACTAAGCTGTTTTGAACACTGCTATGGCATACAGAACTTCTAAAATGGTTCCTCAAAGATGTCCTGCTCTTCCAGCATTATGTTATGTTATATGGTACAGCTGACTTTAAGATGGGGAAATTATCTGGATCTAATCTAATCACATGAGCCCATAAAAGCAGACAGCTTTCTGTGCCTGGCAGCAGATGAGGCAGTTGGAGAGATTCTAAGCACAAGGAGAATTCGACATGCTGTTGGCTGGCTTGAAGTTGGAGGGGGCTGCATGACAAGGGATTCAAGTGGCCTTAAGGAGCTGAAAGGACCCTGGCTGACAGCCAGCAAGGAAATGGGAATCTCAGTCCTGTAACCACAAAGAACTAAGTTTGGCCAACAGCCTGAATGAGTTTGTAAGCAGATTCTTTTACAGCGCCCCTAGATAAGGGTCTAGCACTGTCATCACCTTGATGTCCACCTTCTGAGATCCTAAGTAGAAGCCAGTTGAGCCATGCCAGACTTCTAACCTAAACAGTAAGCTAAAAACCCAAAATCTATGTTGCCTTAAACCACTATATCTGTGCTAATTTGTTACGCAGCAATAAAAAATGAATACATTTACCATCTATATTAGCTTTTGATATAATGGTTTTTTTCCCCAATTTTATTTATTTATTTATTTATTTATTGGTGAACAGTGTGTTTTTCCAGGACCCATCAGCTCCAAGTCAAGTAGTTGTTTCAACCTAGTTGTGGAGGGCGCATCTCAGTGGCCCATATGGGGATCGAACTGGCAACCTTGGTGTTATGAGCACTGCACTCTAGCCAACTGAGCTAATCGGCTGACCCTAAAATGTTAAAAATTTGATATCCTTTCTACTTTAACCTCTATGAACTCAGGTCTCTCCCTTTCCCCTTTTAATATAACTTCATATAAAACTGCCTTAATTTTTTTGATTTTGTATGAAACATTATCAATCATCTAGTCCAACCTTCCTAATTTTATAGACAAGGAAACACAGGCTAACAGGGGCTGAGTAACTTGTTTAAAAGCAAACAGCGACTGGGGCTAGGAATTAAACCTAGGCTTCTGACTACGTCCAATATTTCTGTCATCATCTTAATTATGTAATCTTTCTTGGACTGTTCTTAACCTTCATTAAAACGTTCTTCAAGCACAGACAGCAGTCAGAAATTCATGGAGTTTTCTAAGTGCAGATATCTCATGCTTCAGGAGATACATGCTATTCATTTTGCTATCTATTTTTTCATATACACCTATTTCCTTGATTTTACTTGACTGCGTGGAAAATATTGGGTTATCATACAATTCATGACATAGTTTTACTATGTTTTTCGTTGCAAAAATGTGTCATGACTTTTCTGACAACCCAATATATCTTTTCCCCCTAAACGCATTACCTTACATTGGCCCACAGTGAAGTTCTCCTGCCACTTTTCTGGCCACTCACACAGTCTTGTGCGGCTCTCATGCAGGCCCTCCCTGTGACATAGCATTTCACTTCCTGGAAGTAAGTGGTGTCAGCTGTAAGTTTGGAGAATGCCCTGTGCACTTCCTCAGGATCACTCACAAACTGGTTAGAGAAGACCAACCTCCAGCACCAATCCCTGGGGACCCCACTTGTCTATTTAGAAAAATGTTCATTCTTTTTAAACCTTTGTTTCTTTCTTATAAGCCCTTTTACCAAGAGATTCAGCAAATATTATTAGCAGCTATTCACCTGGTTTCTTGTGAGCTGTCCTGAGCGAACTTAGCAGCGGCTGGCAATATACGGTCAGCCAAATCTTTTGTTCCAGATAAAATACGCTCCAGTTCCATGAATTCCACCACATCTGATAAATGCTGGGCTGTACATTTTCTTACTGCAATGTGTAAATGGCTATAAGGAAACAGGGTCAATTAAAACAAAGCTGATGCATGAACAATCTTCCAAAGATATACCTTTAAAATTAGTCAAATGATTAAACTACTCCTAACGTTCATCACCCTTGAAAGTTAAAATGACACACTATTTGCATTAGCTACCCCTCGCCAAGAGGTTAAAAACAAAAACAAAACCCCTCCAAAAACCCTCCATCACTAACACTTACTTAGTTCCAGATCTATGAATGTAGGTAACATTATAAGAATAACAACATTATTCTTTGTACACTCAGCACTTAATATGATGTTTATCACATACAAATTATTTAAATAAATGGTTTTCAATTGAAATAATACTGCAATTTGCTTGTTTTTTCTACACCCCAGATTACAAACAGCTGCATTTCTGTTTAAGGACATATCAAGATTATTCTGAACATTACCTCTGTCCTCCATTGATAAGAGAAACGACTGCACGTGCAGGAGTTACGTTGCTGACCATAGCTCTCAACGCTTTGTCAACATCTTCTCTTATAAACGTATTTGATTCTCCTGCCTTATGCAACAAAACCTTTACTGTAGTATCCAGTTCTTGATCCATGCTCTTTTTCAGATAAGTGAAAAGATCACTTAAACAGACCACAGCAGCACGAGAAACTCCAGAGCGTAAATTTTTCACCTAAAAAAAATTTCCAAAATGTACATTTTGCTGATATTCTGAAAGAAAACCAGTAATAATGACTTTGAAACCAAATTTACTATTAAAGTAATGTTTTAATATGTATTATCTTATGTCTTAAATATTTAATAATTTTTTTAAATGTTGCAAAATACAGCATGAGTTACTTTACATATAAGCCTACTCATATTATTTAGTTCAGCTTTTGTTAAAAGGTCAAATAAATGTGGCATATTTATTCTTTGTTATTTAAACAATTCTTAACTCAGCTCAAAATAAGTTTACCTCTTGAACTACTGCAAAATTTGTTTCATGCAACTTTGTGTTCAATATTTCAGAATGAAAAGCAGCTAAGCATCTAATAAAATTCAATCCCTCAATTTTCTTCTCCCTATGGGAAAAAGAAAAAAAACCTTATTAAAATACGGTTCAACTGGAACAAGATGTCTTTTTTTGTGTGCATGAAATATTGCCAATGAGGAAACCTTGCCTGTGGTCCCTTTTCATGTAGGAATCTCAAATAAAAATATGTGAAGTTTTGTTTGCTCTAATACTTCTCTTTCATGATTCAAAAGATATTTTAAAAGCCAACACCAGTATTGACAAACTAAGTTCATACTTTGTAAATAAAAAGGAACATAATTTTTCCCCTAGTAAGAATGCCATAGAGAACAGAGGGAAATGAACAGTGAACAAAAGGTGAAGGAAGAAATGAATAAAAAATGAAAGGAGAAAAGTAACCATCTGTTACCTTGTTGGTGACTATATAATCTAAGAACAGAAAGCCACCACCTGATGGTTCTGTAATTTATATTTCTTTTACATTATCTAACGTAATGAACCAGAGGAAGGGTACGTGAATACTAATGCTAAGTGGGTGGATTTCAAGTGGGATTTAGACATAACATTTCAAACTTGATGGTTTTCATCTTGTGGGTTGAACAATGTGAGCTAAGATGAATTTCCTTAGTTGGTAATATTAATGGTGGAAGTGTCAGGAGGCAGTTGAACTACACGTCTAGAGCTCAAGAAGATACCAGGGACCCAAATATACATTTATGAGAAATCAGAGTATGGATGAAATTTAAAGCTACAGAACTAAATGAAATCATTCAAGAAAGGAGTTAGCAAACTGTGATTCACAGACCAAATCTGGCCCCATCAGATTTTTCTTTATAAGTTTTTCTTTATAAGTAATGTTTATTGGAACAAAGCCATACATATTTGTTTTCAGATTATCTAAGACTGCTTTTTGTACAAGCAAAGTTGAGCCACAGAAAACCTGGACTGAAAAATTTAAAATATTTACTGTCTGGCTCTTATAGAAAAAGATTGCCAGCCTGGATCTATGGACTGGATAGAGAATACCAGTGGACTAATTCTGGAATACTCAATTTTGAAGTAAAATAGATTAGGAAGAATCAGTAAATACCAAAGCAGAGATCACAGTCAAGGAAGGACCAAGATGGCAGATTACTCAAAAAAAAAAAAAAAAAAGAAAGAAAGAAACAAAGAAAATATTGAAGCAGAATAAGAATCAAGAGACTCTGATTTTTCCAAGGTGAAATGAAAAAAAGTGTTATCAAGAAGGGCATGTCAACTATAGCAAATGTTGCTGAAAGGCTAAATATGATGAAGACGAATAAATTACCAGTGTAGATTTAGTAAAAAGGTCACTTTTGAAGTTTTTTTTTTAAAGATTTTATTGGGGCGTTGGGGGACGGGAACAGCATTGGGGAATCGGGGAAGGGGAACAGACAAGTTGCTGTCCTTTTGTTCTTCAGTCTAGCTGTGGAGGACGTCCCATGTTGGTATTATCATTGCACTCTTCCTGGGTGAGGCAGATCGGTCGCCGACCTCTGGATGGCCGCTCACGGTAGCTGATGGGAGCCCACTGCAGCAGGAGCTGCAGCCTATGCCATCGCTGGCAACTCATGGCAGCCCAGCTCCAGGTCTAGCTGTTGTCCACCATCTTAGCTGTAGAGGGCACAGAGTCACTGGCCCTAATGTGGGATCCGAACCGGGGCCCTGCCGCTCAGAGCTGGCGTCCCAAGCCAACTCTTAACCAATGTGCCACTCGGCCGGCCCATACTTTTGCAGTTTTAGTGAAGTGGTAGTCATGATGGGGAGGGTTGAAAGCCAATGAAAGAAGAGAAGAGAACATGAGGTGAAAAGGTAGAGACAATGAGCTAGTCTTTTAAAGAACTTTTTCTTTAAAAAGGGGAGGAAAGAAACGTGAAGATGTGCAATTTTGGCAGTTCTCTTAAAAATAAAAGATATTATAGGACCTTTTCTGTTGATGAATATGATCTAGTGAAGAGGCAAAAACTGATGATAAGGTGTAGGATGGGGATGGAGAAAGATGCTAAAGGAAAAGGGGAAGGAATGGGACAAGGGCAGCCAGGGGATGCTCAAGTTGAAGCAAGCGGGATGCCCCTGGCTTTTTGTTTCCCTTCAGTTGTCAGCTGGGCTAGCTGGGGGCTGCTGCAGCTGCGGTAGAACAGGTAAGTATCTCCAGGATTGCTGTCGGGTATACTTCACAGAGAAACATTTGGAGAAATGGTGGTATTTATATTCCAACATCAAAATGTTTGAGTAATCCATAATAAAGCTAACCTATATCCTTGTGGTATATGACTTATAACATAAATGGTAAAACGGTGTTATCAGAACCAGAGTTCAGCTACATTAATAAGCTTAAAAATACTCAGACTACCTAAGAACTAAAATAATCATTTCTAAGACTATTTTATTTTATTTTTATTTTTTATTATTATTATTATTTTTTAAAGATTTTTTATTGGGGAATTGGGGGATGAATTTTTGCTCTTCAGTCTAGTTGTAGAGGACGTTGCTTCACTGGCCCAAGTTGGCACCATCATTGCGCTCTTCCTGGGCGAGGCAGATCAGTCTCCGGTTTCTGGACGGCCGCTCACAGCGGCTGCTTGGCCGCTCAAGCTGGCCGCTGGCTACACATGGTAGCCCATGGTAACCCACTGCAGCAGGGGCTGCAGCCTATGCCATCGCTGGCAACTCATGGCAGCCCAGCTCCAGGTTGAGCTGTTGTTCAGCATCTTAGCTGCAGAGGGCAGTGTCACTGGCCCTCGTATGTGGGATCCAAACCGGGGCCCTCTGGTGTCCCAAGCCAGTTCTTAACCAACGCGCCACTCGGCCGGCCCCATTTGGATTTTCTTGACCTATTAATGTGCTAACACTTTGTTTGTAGAACTTGGCAATCAAAAAATACCTGCATTCCTACAGTAGATCCTAGTTAGTCATGGAATAGATTGCAGAGCAATAATTCTCAAGGAAGGACTCTCACAAATGACACAAGCTGCCCCTGTTTTGAATTATGTCCCCAGAGAGGTTGTGCCACCACCACCTCCCTCCCAGCCCCCACTAGTCCGGTGAGCTCTTGTTACTTATGGCCGGGTTATAGTCTTCGGGTGTGTTGGACAGAAAAGGCAAGTAAATGCTCGGTGTCTGAGACTTTGTCCCCAAACCTAATACAAGGTCCTTGTCTGCTGGAGCGCGAAGGATCCCTGTAGCTTAGACCTGATGACTCAAGGTCTGTACTAGACGCGGGCAGATACTCCTTCCCCAAGACCCCACTCCAGCGATCTTATTCTAATGGGGAGACAGACATTCAAGCCCAAGGATAGAAAGGAAAGTGTAAGAAGGGCACCAGTTATTAGTGAGCATCTGCTCTGTGCCAGCTCAGGGCCAGATGCTTTACACACGTGACCTGCCCCTGAACTCTATGAGGTACTGTTATCCCCATTTTACAGAGAAAAGGTCAATTTGCCCAAGTTTTTAGTTACTAAGTAGCAGCCTTGCCCTTTAAAAATAAGGTGTATGAGCTCTGACAATTAAGTTCTGAACTCATCCTAGAAAAAGTGCTACATACCTCATTGCTGAGTATCACTAGTCACCTTCGAAGTACTCCCCTTGGGAAGCTATGCACCGACGCCAGTGCCTAGTCCACCCTTCAAAGCAATTTTGGAACTCTTTTTCTGGAATGGCCATCAGAGCTGTCGTCATATTACGCTTGATGTCCTGAATGTCANCAGCTCCAGGTTGAGCTGTTGTTCAGCATCTTAGCTGCAGAGGGCAGTGTCACTGGCCCTCATATGTGGGATCTGAACTGGGGTCCTCTGGCATCCCAAGCCAGCTCTTAACCAACGCGCCACTGGGCCAGCCCTCTAAGACTATTTTAATAGGAAATGTTTCAAGGTTTTTAATTAAAAACTTACAGAAAACGTTTAGAACTCAGCTCATTTTTAACAATGGTGGACTTACCAATCCTCATCAGCTAAGAGCCTCAGGGCTTCTGTCAGTGCTATTTCTGGTTTAGAAAATGGCCGTAGTTCTGATGAATCCATTATTTCCGGGCTATGAGTGACAGAAGGTATCCTTTCTTTATACTGTGGAATGGCTCCAGGGGATGCTTCACCTAAAATAAAAAAACCTATTAAATAAAGAATCAGGGAATTTTGATACAAAGAGATATAAATGGCATTCTGATTAGATTCTATGAATATTTCTTACAGAAACTAGTATTAGTTTAGTCTCCAACAAAATTATAATACACAGATAACAAGCTATTTAAAACTTTACTTTTTATTTACAAAATTAAAATACACTTAATATAAACATATAAGTGGTTTTTCAGTCATGAGTTACATAACAAAGTCTAGCTTTAAGAACTAAACGTCAGTAAGAGGCATATGATCCCATTTTGTAAAAACATGTGGGTATACACCTGTTTTACTATACAACTAATAACTAAAAATGAAGCTTCATGGCATCTCTATATAAATTCTAGTTGAATTCTAAAAATAGCAATTTTTGCTATTGGTATAGAATTAATAATATATTACAAATCTTAAGCCTCTGTGTAGTAATAAAAACAATGCTTCTTCCATAATCAAACATTTACTAACCACTTTCCAGATGTAAGGCATTGCCCTGGATGTTGGGGAAACAAACCAACCATCATCCCCGAGTGCTCAGGGTACCGCCCTGAGGGGTCTGCATAGGTGTAACCCGTGTGTAGTCAAGGTGTGAGAAAGGAAAACATAAAAAAGATCAAAGGGAATGCCTAATGGCTTTTGTACATAGGTAAAGATTTATTAGCCATTTTTTCATGTTGAGAGATATTTTAAAAAAGGCAATATTAGGGGGCCGGCCAAGTGGCTCAGTTAAGAGTTTGCTCAAGAGCAACAGGGTCGCTGGTTGAATTCCCACATGGGCCAGTGAGCTTTGCCAGAGCTGCGCCCGAGCTGAGCTGATGCTAAGCTGCCAACAGGTGGCATGATGGCTCAGTTCGTGAGAGCACATGCTCCTCATGACAAGACTGCCTGTTCAATGGTGGGCTGTGCCCACCAGCGGCTGGGACCGAACTCGGCATCTCGAACTGAGCTGCCCCCGGGATGGCTCAGTGGATAGAGCCTGCGCTATTAACAGCAAGGCTGCCGGTTCGACTCCCGCATGAAAATAAATAAATTAAAAATACTAAAATAAAATAAAAAGGCAATATTAGGCACTAGAAAACGACCATCATAAAAGTGTTTACCAACCATGCTATTTGTAATGTAATATGAAATACATGAGATACACAAATATAAGGAATTTCACTTGATGCTGTATGCTAATTATGTATTCAGATGCATTTAAAATCCAAAGGCAACAAGGTATTAATGATATTAGTTAACATTTATTAAATATTTGATGCCAGATCTTGTGAAAACTGCTTTACAAGCTTTACTATATTCTCTCAATAAAGCTGAGGTAGATACTCTCATTATCAGTATTTTGCAGTTGAGAAAATAACTTGAGTTTTACAGAGGCTAAAAAATTCATTCAAGGTCTCAATGCTAATGAGTGGAACAGGCAGGACTTAGATCTAGATCCACAGTCACCTATGATTTTGTATAAATATGTCTAATAAATTTCCTGCTTTCAAGAAATCTACCACAAAGCTGACAAGAAGAGGTACTCAGATAAATATATTTTGGATTACTGTACTGAAAAATTAGTACCAGCTTTTGCTAGAGTAAATCATACATGAGGAAGATGAGGTGACAATTAAAGAAATAAATAGACCTCATTTTATTTTTTGATGATTTAGTTGTACCCTCATTAAGTTTCATATGTAGGATTGATATGTATAACTAAAATCCTCCAACTTTGGAATTTCACAACCCAGAAAGAATGGCAAATACAAAACAGGATTACTAGTTATCACTGACAAAGCTCTTGCCTGGCATTGTGCTAAGTGTTTCCTTTACATGATCTCATTTGATTCATTCAACAACCCTATGTGATAGTTATTACTCCTACATTACAGATGAAGAAACTGATGCTAAAATTTTAAGGATTCCTTTTCTTTATCTCCTCCACCCCAATTAGAGAGACAATAACTCATTATGAAAGAAATGCAGATAAACCCCAAAATTTCAACCTTGGGGTTATACCAGTATCTTTATTGTTTTCATCTGAAAAAATGAAACAAAACAAAACATTACTCTGGAAAAGGAGGTATACAGCGTATCAATCTAAAGCAGCAATGGGACTGGCCAAGTGGCTCAGCTGGTTAATACCTCGCTCAAGAGTGTGAGCTCTGAGCAACAGGGTTGCCAGTTTAATTCCCAGCCGGAGCTAGGCTGCTGCTGAGCTGCCAACAGGTGGCAGGATGGCTCAGCTAAAGAAAATAATAAAAACAAAAAAAATAAATAAAGCAGCAATGATCAAACTAAGTTTTTTCCCCCACTCTGTTATAGGCTGATATTTTTATTTTATTTATGTTTTAAATTATTTATTTTTTTAAGATTTTATTGGGGAATTGGGGGAGGGGAGCAGACACGTTGCTGTCCTTTTGTTCTTCAGTCTAGTTGTGGAGGACATTGCTTCACTGGCCCATATTGGTATTATCATTGTGCTCTTACCAGCTGAGGCAGATCAGTCGCCGGCCTCTGGACAGCCGCTCACAGCGGCTCTTGGCAGCTCACACCGGCTGCTGGCCACACACGGTAGTTATGGCAGCCCACTGCAGCAGGTGCTGCAGCCTACACCGTTGCCAGTGACTCATGGCAGCCCAACTCCAGGTCAAGCTGTTGTTCATCATCTTAGCTGTAGAGGGCAGTGTCACTGGCCCCTATGTGGGGTCCGAACCAGGGCCCTGCTGCTCAGATGGCATCCCAAGCCAGCTGTTAACCAACATGCCACTCAGCCGGCCGAGGCTGATATCTTTATAAACTAAAATAAAAGTGTCATGGCAAGGTCAAACTGTTAAAACAGTTTCTAAGAGTTTACTCTCACTGTTTGTATTTATCTCATAAGCATATTCTTCTGTTCAAACAATACAATGGCGATTTTAAGGAAGCACTCTCCTTATACTTCCTAGAAAACAAAATCTGTGAAACCTCCACTATAGATGAAAATCACAAAATTACTTGATGTCTTTTGCAAGAATGAATACTTAAAATACATGATTTGTTAGTGTTTGTACTATTTGTTACTATTTGCACTTCTATTGCTACGGTTAACTACTGATGTAGGTAAGAAGTTTTGTGGATTTTCCCCCCCCTAGGTTTTATGACATTTATAAATAATGAAATTATTTGACAATGCTAATAAACAAGCTTAAAATTCATGAATGCCTACACTCAACCAGTTCTTAGGGCCACGTTTATGCAGTAATTTTACAGGCCAACATCTCTCATTACGCACACTCTCAACAATTATTAATTTCTTTTTTTTTTTTTTAGCTGAGCCATCCTGCCACCTGTTGGCGAAAGGAGAACAGACAAGTTGCTGTCCTTTTGTTCTTCAGTCTAGTTGTGGAGGACGCTGCTTCACTGGCCCATGTTGGTATTATCATTGCGCTCTTCCTGGGTGAGGCAGATCGGTCGCCGCCGGCTTCTGAACGGCTGCTCATGGCAGCTCTTGGCAGCTCACACTGGCTGCTGGCCACTCACGGTAGCTTATGGCAGCCCACTGCCGCAGGGGCTGCAGCCTACGCCGTTGCTGGCGACTCACGGCAGCCCAGCTCCACGTCGAGCTGTTGCTCACCATTTAGCTGTAGAGGGCAGTGTCTCTGGCCCACATGTGGGATCCGAACTGGGGCCCTGCTGCTCAGAGCTGGCGTCCCAAACCAGTTCTTAACCAATGCACCACTCGTCTGGCCCCTTATATTACTTTTTAAATTGAGGTATAATTGACATATAACATTATATTAGTGTCAGGTGTACAATACAATGATTCGATATTTGTAGATACTGCAAAATGATCAACACAGTGAATCTAGCTACCACTGTCACCATACATAGTTACAAAAATTTTTTTTCTTGTGATGAGAACTTTTAAGACTTACTCTTAGCAACTTTCAATTTGCATTACAGTACAGTAAGTCCTCAACTTACGAACATTCGAGTTGTGAACTTTCACAGATACGAATGAACCTCACATTACGAACATTCGTAGATGCGAACAAATAGCGGAAGTAGCTCACGTGTCTGCCAGACATTGTTATAGTTGTGCTGCTGTGTGCTTACTGTACAGTGCGATAGTGTACAGCAGTACAGTGCTCAATCAGAGCCCAGGATGTCTGGAAGCAAGAGGAAAAGCAGTGGTGATGTGAAGGGGACTGCTAGGAAGTGCAAAGACTCACTTTGTCGGACTTCAAAACGAATCCGACATAATGTTCTCCTGGAATGGAACTCGTTCGTAAGTCAGGGACTTACTGTATTTTTAACTGTAGTCTCCATGCTGTATATTACATCCCCATGACTTATTTATAACTGGAAGCTTGTACCTTTTGACTCCAACCACTTCACCCACCCTCCATCCTGCACCTCTGGTAACCATCAATCTGCTCTTGAAGATACAGAATTTTTACAACTTTTCTACATTTCTTATATTATAAAAGAAACACAAGCTAGGAAGAACCTCAGACATTCATCTAGTTCAAATCTCTTTTATATTTATCTTTGAGAGAGGTTAAAGTATGTTGTCTAAGATCATATTTATAGATTTATTTTTTTCTGTATTTCTTAGGTTTTTAGTTGATACTTAGACCCAATATAAACTTAAGAATGTTTATAGTTCAGTTTATTCCTTAGAAACAATTAATAATAATAAACACAAATAGTAAGCAATAATCCTTAATGTTTATTATAGTTAACACAATATTTCATTTCAACCTCTGATTTTACCTAGTTGCTATTATACATAAGACCTATTCAATATTTTTAAAAACAGCACAGAAAACATGGAATGTACTTTTGGCCTGGTATAGAACCTTGTCAAGTAATCAATGAATGGCTGAATAAATGATAAATGCAATTTTATTAATCATGATCTAATATAAACCAGCTTAACAATCTCAGTTATCTTAGTTATAAAATGGTATATCACTCCTCAGCAAAACGGGAATATTTGCAGGGAGCATGGAAGAGATTTTTGAGATAATCTGGACCCTTGTGATAATTTAGATATTTATGAGGGCAGAAAATGAGGCCTGTTTCCAGATCACAAAGCTAATTAAAAGGCAGAACTGATACTTAAAAAGCCAAGTCTGGGCGGAGACCAAGATGGCTGGGACTATAATTCTGCCCCCCACCTCCCCCAGCCTCTATACTAAGTACACCGCCATGATCAAACAGGTCACACCCTACAACTACCCAGTATGGGTCGGAGATGATGGGGACATGCCTGACAACCCCAGCCACTCCCAGAGCCCAAGGTTGGAGTGGCTGAAGAAACTGTGAGCAGCTCCACTGACAGGGAGGAAGCCCCTACAAGTGGCCCCCCCCATAAAAATGTGAAAACCAAAAAAAAAAAAAAAAGAAAAAAGAAAAAGCCAGGTCTGTCTAATGTCTCCTACTAGGTTAGTGCTCTTTCCATCACAAATGAACTGAACCAGATGTGGTCTCTTCAGCTTAACAAGCATTTGTGACTATACTCTTCACATTTAATAAAGTAACTTACCTGAGGGGCCGGCCGAGTGACTCAGTTGGTTAAGAGTTAGCTTAAGAATGCGAGCTCTGAGCAACAGGACTGCCAGTTCAATTCCCACGTAGGCGAGGGACACTAAGCCTGAGCTGAGCTGCTGCTGAGCTGCCAACAGGTGGCAGGATAGCTCAGCTGGTGAGAGCACTTGCTCCTAACAACAAGACTGCCTGGTCAATGGTGGGCTATGCCCACCTGCAACTAAGACTGAACTCAGCACCTTGAGTTGAGCTGCCACCCAGGTGGCTCAGTGGATAGAGCATGTGCTCTTAACAACAAGGCTGCCGGTTCGACTCCTGCATAAGATGGTGGCTATGCCCACCTGCAACTAAGAGTGTAACACTGCAACTTGAGCTTAGAGGCCATGAGCTGTCAATGGGCAGCCAGATGGTGACTAGCGCCCTCCACAACTAAGACTGAAGAACAACAACTTTGCTGGTCCCCTTTCCCAATTCCCCAACACTGTTTCCCTCCCCCAATTAAAAAAAAAAAAAAGTGACTTACCTGAATCTGAAAACACTAAAGATGGTGACCTTTTTAAACTAGCCCCTCCTTTCAATGGAGGATTGAAGGCAATGTTTTCTAAAGAGGAACTCTCCTTTTTTGATACTCCCACATCGTCTAGAAGGGAGAAAAACAATCAGTCAATTTCTTTTTTATGAGAATTATTATTTATAATAGTTAGAAGCTACTGCATCTTGCAAATTTCAGAATTATAGTTCAACATATTCCACTATTAGCCATATACCACCCTCAGTTCAACCATAGTACACCACCTTCAGAATATTACTAGCTAAAAAAAATACCAAAAGCTAAATTCCACTTACTTTCAGATGCCATTTTCTCAGTTCCTGTATGTTTCATTCGTTCCCAAGGATTCTGTTCCTTCTTTTCACAATCTTTAACGTCAAAAAGTTCTTTTTCCTCTTTTCTCTTTTGTCTCATCTTGTCAAAAGTAGATTTTGAAATAGAAACTTTGATCTGCATGAAAAAGTTGAAATATCTGAAAGTATTCAGGGAGCCTGACATTTAAAATAACTATCTTCATCTCAGAAAACTGTATATAGCCATTAAATGTCTATATACAAAATAAACTATACATTTCTTAGTTTTAATTTCAGGAATTCTATAAGATAATAGAATTATATAGTGCTAACAGCCAACAAAATTTGTGCCTGAGGATATTAGTCTGTTACTCCTTGAGTGTATCCTAGAAAATTATTATACATAGATATAGATATATAGCTATACAGAGGTAGATACAGATATAAACATGTATGTATACAGACACACAGACACATGCATACATGTATATAGAGTACATGGAAAATATAAAATATACTAGATGCACTACACCAGAATAAGAACATATTTGATGAGTAAGGAGAATAATCTATTGTTTAAATGATTGTCAGAATTTTTAATTACATTGTAATTTTTAAAATTTTAATTGAAGTACTTTTACCATGCCAAATCTGATATACACAAAACAATGACATATTATAGGCTTATATTTGCCCTTAAATAATTAGCAAATAACCTTACATCTTTTTCATTCTCAACATCAAGATATGATGGACTACTTTGATGGACGGCTCTTCCGTAAATCCCTGGAGGTGGTTCAATGCTTTGTTTAATTGAAAATTTATCCCCATTTTCCACAGAAGTTATCACTGATTGACTGCAGGTTGCTGGTGCTGAATTTGGACTTCCAAATACACCTGAAATCAACCAACAATCAAATTTTCATTAAATATTTATGTGATGTCACTCTGGACAACAGAGTTTAAGACAAAGCTCTTGCCTTCAAAAAAAAGCAATATAGTTAATAAAAACATGCTAAATAATCATAAAACATAAAAGCAACTACCCTAAGAGGACAATAACATCAAATAAGAACTGCATAAAGCAAGTGCTGAGTTCACAGCAAGAAAAGTTTGGTGTGAGCTGAGTGTTTAAGATGTTTTAAGGAGCAAAGATTTGAGCCAGGATTAGAAGACAACAAATTTGGAGATAAGTGACTAAGGCGTGGAGGACATCCTGTGAGATGCAGGTGCTTAAAAGCAGAGCTGAACAAGTATAAAGCATGTATGTGGAGCGAATAAATTAGTTAGGTTCAAACAAGGCACATAGAGGAATAACAGAAAATAAGTTTGCTGGAGTACGTTGGAGCCAATCTGAAGAGGGCCTTAATGAGACTCTATCAAGCAAAGAAGTTAGGAAAGCTTTCCAAGCATTTCATTTTATTAACTGAAAATAACATATATACCCTAAATACTTTTCATCACATTTGAATTTTTCAATTAAAAATGAGACTAATTGAGATGTGATAATTAACTTGATAGGGGAATCCTTTCTCAGTGTATATGGATATCAAATCATCATGTTTTACACTTTAAATATCTTAGAATTTTATTTGTCATTTATACATCAATAAAGCTAAAAAAAAACAACAAAGAGTTTTAAAGGATATTTACAAATATATTGTTCAAAGATCTCCTAATCCCCCTAAAATATATAACACGTGTTAATTCTGATTTATCTAGACTTTGTATGGGAGGTAATAAAATTGTATTAATTTTATACTGATTACTAAGCTGATAAATAAAGACTACCATTTGAATTTAAACTATGGTAAAACAGTCTTAGTTATTCTAAAAGTGTCTTAGAAGTATCCAAACTGCTGCTGTCATGTACACAATGTACATCTCTCTGAAAATTACTGGCATGAATTTACAGTAGCTTCTTTAGAGGACAGACATGTGAAGTATTCACTACTAATTCTTTCAATTTAATAACTGTTTAAAAAGAAATTTCTATTCAGCACCTGAATCACACTCTTCTCTGGTCTCTACTGATATGCTTTGCTTATGTGTGAAGAACACATACAATTAAAAAGCTAAATAACTTTGAAATACCTTTTCCAACAACTACTACTGAGTCTTCTGATAAGGAATTTGTGGATGTGAAGTCAAAACTGGAAATTTGTTGTAAATTTGATGACCCTGTAAATCCCAAAGGGAAAAAAACCCCATATTTAAAAATACTTATTATACAGTATTTTCGGATATCATAATATGGTTTTATAATTAAAAATTTATTTCATACAAAGAATTAACAATTTATTTATTCAAAGATATTCACTGAATTCAGTACATATTTATAGTTAGAATACCCAGTATAGACTAGACACTAGAGAGATAGGAAACCTTCCTACTCTTAAGAAGTTTACATATACCAGGGTTAAGAGTGGGAAAGATATACAAGAAAATAATCACAGCATGATAATCAAGCAACAGAAGGGTCACCATGAAGGAAGCCTCTAACCCCTGGAAACATATCAAGTCACTCTCACAGTAACCTGTACTTTTCTACATTAATTTTTACCTCAGTTTGTGATTATTTATTTTTTATTTATTTATTTATTTTTAAAAAGATTTTTATTGGGGATTTGGGGGAAGGGAACAGCGCTGGGGAATTGGGGGAAGGGGAACAGACAAGTTGCTTTCCTTTTGTTCTTCAGTCTAGTTGTGGAGGACGTTGCTTCACTGGCCCAAGTTGGCACCATCATTGCGCTCTTCCCGGGTGAGGCAG
>NW_017731958.1:928907-938596 GCF_001890085.2 Hipposideros armiger
CACTGCAGCAGGGGACTGCAGCCTATGCCGTTGCCGGCGACTCACAGCAGCCCAGCTCCAGGTTGAGCTGTTGTTCAGCATCTTAGCTGTAGAGGGAAATGTCACTCGCCCTCATATGTGGGATCTGAACCGGGGCCCTCAGGTGTCCCAAGCCAGCTCTTAGCCAATGTGCCACTCAGCCAGCCCATATTTGAATGTTTAAACTGACCACCCTATATAATATTCTGCAGCTGTGAAAACCACAAAATGTCTACGAAATGGAAAAACCTAAGCAATATATTTTTGAGTCACCATCCATTTGCACATATAGTGCCCATGTAAACCATTAATTAGTAATAATAAAATATAGTTTGTATTTAATATTACAATGGGCATTTTGATAAAAACAGGATAATGAGAAGAGGAGGTGGCTAGTAGAAGCTCAGCTAGAGAGGTCTGTAAAGGGCACTAAGTCAGTTCATACAGAATAATTGTAAAAATATCTGAAATACTACTCTGCTATAAGATGAAATAGTGCCATTTGCAACAACATGGATGGATGTTGAGATTATTATGCTAAGCGAAATAAGTCAGATAGGAAAAGTCTAGAACCCTATGGCTTCACTGATATGTGGTACATAAAACTGAAAGCAACAAAGGAACAAGACAAAGAAAGAAAGAAAACAAAACTCATAGACACAGACAATAGTTTAGTGGTTATCAAAGGGTAAGAGGGAGGGAGGATAGTAGAAGAGGGTAAAAGGCATCAAATATGTGGTGATGGACGGAGTACTTCTCTGGGTGGTGATCACGCAATGTGATATAGATGATGTATTACAGAATTGTACATTTGAAACCAATGTAATTCTACTAACCATTGTCACCCCAACACATTTTAATAAAAAAATAGAAACATATTAAATGATAGAGAACTTACAGGAGTAATAGGGGTATCTTTCTAAATTCTTCTTAGTTATGATAATTAATAAAGTAAGCCTCATAAAAATACTGGCTTTGAGTGGAAATGCTTTCTATTAATAGGCTAGGCTAATCATTGAACCTACAAGCTTGTTGTTTAAAAGTTAAATAAAAATGACAAACCTTTTAGCATCACACTCAAATTTCAAACTATTGGGTCGTCAGAAAAGTCATGACGTATTTTTTCGGTTTTTTGTTGCAAAAATGCGTCATGACTTTTCTGAAAACCCAATATATTATAAAGCTAGAGTAATCAAAACAGCAATGATACTGGCATAAAAACAGACACGTTGACCAATGGAAGAGAACAGAGAGCCCAGAAATAAACCTATGCATATATGGTCAGTTAATTTACAACAAAGGAGCCAAGAGTATACAATGGAGAAAGGACAGTCTCTGCAATAAACGGTGCTGGGAAAACTGGACAGCCACATGCAAAAAAAAAATGAAGCTCGACCATTACCTTACAAAGTATACAAAAATAACCTCAAGTGGACTAGGTGATAAGCTCCTTGACATTGGTCTTGGCACTTTGTGTTTGGATTTGACACCAAAAGCAAAGGCAACAAAAGCAAAACTAAGTAAGTGGGATTATATTTAACCAAAAAGCTTTTGCACAGCCAAAGAAACCATCAATAAAATGAAAAGGCAACCTACAGAATGGGAGAAATATTTGCAAATCATATACCTGACAAGGAGTTAATATCCAAAATATATTAAAAAAACCCATACAACTCAATAGCAAAAACCAAACAATCCAATTTAAAAATGGGCAGATCTGAATAGAAATTTTTCCAAAGAAGATGGCCATCAGGTACATGAAAAGATGCTCAACATTACTAATCATCAGAGGAATGCAAGTCAAAACCACAATGATATATCACTTCACCCTACTATCCAAAAAATAAGAAATAAGTGTTGGCAACGATGTGGAGAAAAGGGAACACTTGTGTACTGTTGGTAGGAACGTATATTAGTGCAGCCACTACAGAAAACAGTATGGAGGATTCTCAAAAAATTGAACATAGAACTATCATATTATCCAGCAATTTCACTTCTGGGTGAAATAAAACAAAAACACTAACTTAAGAAGATCTCTGTACTCCCACATTCACTGTAGCATTATTTACAAAGCCAAGGTATAGAAACAACTTAAGTGTCTATCTATGAAGATGTGATATAGATACACAATATAATATTATTCACCCATGAAAAAGAAATAAATCTTACCATTTGCAACAACATGGGTAAACTATGAAGGCATTATGCTGAGTGAAATAAGGCAGACAGAAAAAGACAAATTCACTTGTATGTGGAATCTAAGAAAAAAGCTCATAGATATAGAGAACAGAATGGTGGTTTCCAGAGGTGGGGGGTGGGCCAAATGAGTAAAGGGAGTCAAAGGTACAAACTTCCAGCTATAAAATAAATAAGACTTTAAGATATTATGTACAGCATAGCAACTATAGTTAATAATACTGTACTGCGTATTTGAAAGTTGCTAAAAAGAGTAGACCTTAAAAGTTCTTATCAGAAGAAAAAAAATTCTGTAACTGTGTAGTGATCGATGTTAACTAGACTTGTGATGATCATTTCGCAATATATACAAATATGCATTATGTTGTACACTGGAAACTAATATAATGTTTTATATCAATTATAGCTTAATTTAAAAAAAAAGAAAAAGAATAGGTGATACTATTCTAATAGCAGAGGAAAAAGTTCACTATAACATCATTCAGGAAATTCAGCACAATGTACTATAATATAATTGATAGTGGTGGAATGAATATATATGGAAATATTTATTGGAAATACCATTGTAAAGACAGATTAGGTTTATAGTTTTTACATCATTATTTTTGTTTTTGTCTTCAGATATTCTTTATTCTGAGCATTGTCATTTTTACATTTTACCAATTAAATAATAAACTTGTAGAGGTCGTTTGCTTACTGAAAATAAAACAAACTCCCATCCCACATAAACAAAAATATAAACCCAAGTTTATAAAACCCGAAACCATTATTACCAACTTTGCATTTTGAGAGCACATTACATTTAATCAAGAATATCTTATAGTGAATTCATTAATAATGTTTCTAAAACTTGATCCTAGAAATAGGTAAGTTACTTGTTAAAAAATACAGATCTTTTGAGCGGCCGTCCAGAAGCCGGCGACTGATCTGCCTCGCCCGGGAAGAGTGCAATGATGGTGCCAACTTGGGCCAGTGAAGCAACATCCTCCACAATTAGACTGAAGAACAAAACGACAGCAACTTGTCTGTTCCCCTTCCCCCAATTCCCCAGCACTGTTCCCATCCCCAAATTCCCCAATAAAAATAAAAAAAAAATACAGATCTCTAACTCTGAAGATTCACTAGGTATGAGGTAAGGCCCCAGAATCTCTATGTTACATGTAACCCTGGTGATTCCTAGGATTAGGCAAGTTTGAGGACCACTGAATATTAGACAACTTTGGGAAACATTGGATATTGCATATGTTAGTATGCACTGTTATAAGAGCTGTCACTCTAACAAAAGTTAAGTAACTCACAAGGTCATACGACTCGGGTCAGAGGGAAATTCCAATCTAGGTTTTCTAAGTTTATTCTTTTCTAATTCAAAAGATATTCTTCCATAAAGAGGGCTCCATTTTTATTAACTAGATGCATCCTAGTAATAACATGTCTCTTCAACCTTATATTAAGTTTTGATATTTCTTTGTGTCTTTCCCTTTAGGAGAACAAATACCAAGTGCCCACCAGCACTGGCTGGTGGGATTTACATGATCAGAAGAGGAAACTGGGTTTCAAAGCAGTTAAGTAACTTGCACAGCTCATGACTATGGTTATTAAATATCAAGTTGGGATTCCACCTGGGGTATTTCAGATTCCAAAGCACTTATACACTGTCTTCCTGTGCCTGGGAGGGTAGATCTCTTTGTTGAATGCCACCTCTGTGGAGGCCAGTAGACGAGGGACACATGGCTGAGTTCAGCATTCATGATTATGACAGGAACTTGGTAGGGAATCAGAGGTAAATAATCTCTGGGTATCAAGAATCTGAGAGTCCAGGGCCGGCCGAGGCTCAGCTGGTTAAGAACTCCCTTGGGAGCGCCAGCTCTGAGCAGCAGGGCCGCGGTTGGGATCTCACATTGAGGGCCAGTGATGCTGTGCCCTCTACAGCTAAGATTGTGAACAACAGCTCAATCTGGAGCTGGGCTACTGTGAGTTGACGGCGTAGGCTGCAGCGGGCTGCCGTGAGCTACTTGAGTGGCTTGCAACCAGCGTGAGCGGCCGGCAGTGGGCGAGAGCTGCCGTGAGCCTCCGTGAGTGGCCGACCAATGACCAGCAACTGATTGCCTCACCCAGGAAGAGCGCAATGATCATACCAACATGGGCCAGTGAAGCGACGTCCTCCANCGGGAGGCCACTATGGCACGGGGCAAGCACTATGGGCAGTCTATCTGAAGTGTACCTGGCGTATAAGACGACCCACCACTTGGAGGCATATTTTTCAGGGCCAAAAAATCGTCTTATACGCCGGCAAATACGGTAATAAAAATGGATAACAACGGAAGAGGAGCTGGTCTGGAAAGGAAGCTTGGTTTCGAACATGTTTATTCCTATTGACCAGAGAGAACTACTACTACCTGTTTGGTTTAGGGCTGGGGGGTGAATGCAAAGGAATTTTTCTGGAGTACAATTGACTGTTGGTCAAAAGATATAAATATTTTTATGATTTTGTTGTCCAAATAAGGATGCCACTAGCAATGAATAAACATATTCAGCAATTATTTCAAAACAATCTAAAAAAATAAAAATTTAATATTATATGTTAGGATATGAGTAACCTTTAGGAAGAAACTATACATTTAATTGATTTTCTTTACATGAGAAATAAAATATGAAAGCAAATATGAAAATACCTTGTTATTCTCTTTCATAAAAACAATGAACAACTGATCTCTTCCACAAAGAATAGATATTGAATTACATTTGGATTACATTTTAAGAAATTTACAAAAAACAAAACAAAACAAAAACAAGATAGTTTTGTAATAAAGTTCCCTCTTACTCAATCTGAGTTATTTCCACAAAAAATATACATGTCCTAGAATGCCTGACTGCCTACGCATATGAGTTAAGATGATCAGAAATAACAAAATTTGACCTTATTACAACCACAGTTGCTATACACAAAAAATGACAGCTCCTTACACTTGCTGGATGATAATGATTAACTACAGATAACTTCTAATTATTCTATATAAATATTTATACCCTTCAAAATAACTTCTTCTTTACTCTAAGGGAAAATTTAAAATACAGCTATAATAGGAAATCTGAAAAAAATGGACAACAGTCACAGAGGTGCTACTTGCAGTTACTAAATTATAAAATAAATAAATTGTTAACAATGGTTAGTGATAACAAAGAAGCCTTTCCATGTTCTACCACAGGGAAATTATATTCCTGTTGCCACAGTTTTACTCCTTAGTTAAAACCTAAGTAGGCATCTGGGAGTCACTAATTACATGAGTTCTCCACCCCATTTTAGTGATAAAATGACTTATAAAACAAGTGTGTGCGTGTGTGTACGCATGCATGTGTCCTGGGAGATGAGGTCAGGAGGGATTCCCTAGTTTTAAACCTGTAGGGCAGTCGCTTCCGTGCACTGGCTCCTCAGGCAAGCCCTGAGCCAATATATGAACCTGTGTGTTCTATTTGGCAAAATTATTTAAGCAACAACATATCAGCGGAAGAGTAAGAAGGAAAATCTCAAAACTGAGAAATGTCAGTTAATGTTTCTTAATTGGCATGCTTAGGGAGGATTCTGATTTAGAGACAGTCAATCTCAAAAATTAAACTTGTCATGAAATTTACTAACCTTTTGTATGCTTATGATGTCTTGGCTGTTCCTTATTTTGTGATTTTAAAACACTGGGTGAAATGTCATGTGACCTATCATCTTCAAAATCACCACATCCAAACCCATAGTTCATACGTTGACCAATTATGCTTACATTGGATGTTGTATTCCCTATAAAGTAAAATACATAAAAATATTTATTTGAATGATTTAAGTAACCTTACAGAGAAGTACATATCTCCCCTCTAAATTTATCTTGCCTTGTAGCCTTTTAAAAATGTCTAACAAAACAGTACAAATGATAACATTATAGTAATTTTAAAAGTTTTATCATATTTTAAATTTTGTAATAGTTTTGACTTTACTAGCAGGTAAGAATATTCACTATAAGCTATACAACAACATTTTATAAAACAGGCTTTAAAATTACAATGAAATACAAAAATCAATGTTTGAAAAAGGTAATCAAACGTATATATTTTAAAGATATGACAAGCATTTAATATTTAAATGACATTTTAAACTTTACAGCAAAAAGAAAAAAAATTTAATCTAGAATTTTTAAACTGTGTCTTGAGATGCCTATCTATATTCTTCATTTCTCTCTTTTCTCCCACTCTCATGTAATGGATCTATCCTGGTCTGGCTGGTGTGACAATAAACCACATAGTGACAAGAGCTCAGAATCTGGAATCTTGCTTCCTATCTCTAAATCATAGCATTGCCATGCAAACCACTGACAGAACCTGGGCAAGACACTTAACCTTATTCGTAAAATGGGGATAACAGTAGTACCTCTTCCAGAATTGCTGCAAAAATGAAATGAGGAAAATACATGTAAAGAGCTTAGCACAGTATCTTGCATATTGCAAATACCCAAATGTTACATTCCTAATTAAAGATAAAAGAAATCAAACCATAACACAGGCTTCCATTTAACAAATACCAAAAAAATTAATCTATATATTTGAATGTTTATTTTATTTATTTATTTATTTATTTTTAAGATTTTTATTGGGGAATTGGGGAATGGATACAGCGCTGGGGAATTGGGGGAAGGGGAACAGACAAGTTGCCGTCTCTTTGTTCTTCAGTCTAGTTGTGGAGGACGTTGCTTCACTGGCCCAAGTTGGCACCATCATTGCGCTCTTCCCGGGCGAGGCAAATCAGTCGCCNCTGTTGTTCAGCATCTTAGCTGTAGAGGGCAGTGTCACTGGCCCTCATATGTGGGATCCGAACCGGGGCCCTCTGGCATCCCAAGCCAGCTTTAACCAATGCGCCACTCGGCCGGCCCTGTGATTATTTATTTAATCATTCTCTTTCCTACTAGACTGTAAGTTCCATGGGGATACAACCTACAACATATCTAGTTTTGATTATCATTAGTTTACAGTGCTCAGCCCATAACAGGTGTTCAATAAATCTGTTAGAAGACTGATATAGGCAGAAAAAATAAAAAGCAAAATATAATTAGGGTCTATGAAAGAAAATCAATTAACTACTGTTAAATTTAATTTAAAAACTTTTTTTTTAATTAAGCTGATAGATTATTTTGCTAACTTGCTAAAGCTAATGACTTGTTTTGGCTATGTGTGAACATGACAGAAATTAAAGAAATAAATCCATACAGGAGATCATTTTCCATATTTTCTTTTAAGTATAGTTTGGAATAATCAAAATTAATGTGCATCTTTACAGCACATGCTAACTATTGGAAACATCAAATAGCTTCAAAAGGTGTTTGGTGACAAAGGAAAGCAAACTTCAGTAAATAAACAACATGATTATATTGAAGTGTTGCTCAAATCTCAATTCTAAAATATGAAGAAAACATTTGCTTAAAAGATCCTTCACACATAAACTATCCTTATATAATCTCTTTTTGATTAAAAAGAGATTCATTAAAATAAAGAGAAAATACTACCAGCAGTAGAGTAGGGAGAAGAGGCGGTTCTGAGATCTAATCCTAAAAAATGTCTGAGGTTTCTTACAAAATGAATCCTCTCATATATGCAACTCATTGCCAGTATTTCTTTTGGAAGTCTTTTCATTCCCTTCATCACTGCACTCAGTATTTACTTTAACCTGATTATTTGGAAATGCAGTTTTTGAGTGACTGTGCCCAAGGCTACACTATTATAGTTTTGGTTGGCTCATCACCACTTAATTTATTTAAAATGTGGCACTGAACACCTTTGTATACAAAGCATAATAGTGATATAAAGATAATAGTTTCTTTACTTGTAAGTATCTTATCTCCAGATGAGGAAAGTGAGGAAAGCTTTCTAAAGAAATGGCTTTTAAACCAGTATTCAAAAAGTAGACATCTGGACACATTAAGATTGGGACAGGGCATCTAGGCAGACTACACATGCCAACTAAGAAAACTACTAGTATTAAGAATGCTAGAGGGCCAACTGAGTGGCTCAGCTGGTTAAGAGCTCGCTTGGGAGCGCCAGCTCTGAGCAGCAGGACTGTGGTTCAGATCCCACATTGAGGGCCAGTGACACTCGCCCTTTACAGCTAAGATGATGAACAACAGCTCAACCTGGAGCTGGGCTGCTGTGAGTCATCGGCGATGGCATAGGCTGCAGCGGGGTTGCAGTGGGCTGCCGTGAGCTACGTGAGTGGCTGGCAGTAGGCAGCCTGTGTGAGTTGCCGGAAGCGGCTCTGAGCAGCTGACCAATGACTGGCGACTGATTGCCTCACCCGGGAAGAGCACAATGATCATACCGACATGGGCCAGTGAAGCGATGTCCTCCACAACTAGACTGAAGAATAAAAACAGCAATTTGTCTACTTGTCTCTTTCTCTTCCCCTTCCCTGATTCCCCAACGCTGTTCCCCTTCCCCCAATTCCCCAATAAAATCTTTAAAAAAAAAAAGAATGCTAGAGCATTGGGCATGAAAAGAGGTATAGTAAGAGGTAATGCAAGAAAGTTAAGCTAAGGCAATGTTATTAAAGATCTGAAAAATTAAGCTTCAGGGTAGGAAATTTATTCTCTGGGAAACAGGAAACCACTCAAGGCCTTGAGTATACAAGAGAAGATAATTATATTTAAGAAAGACAATTCTGGGGCTGGCTGAGTGGCTCAGCTGGTTAAGAGTTGGCTTGGAAGCATGAGCTCTGAGCAGCAGGGCAGCTGGTTAGGTTCTCACATGGGCCAGTGACACTGCCCTCTACAGCGAAGATGGTGAACAACAGCTCAACATGGAGCTGGGCTGCAGTAAGTGGCAGGCGACCTTAGGCTGCAGTGGGGCTGCAGTGGGCTGCCGTAAGCTACCAGGAGCGGCCAGCAGCCTGCATGAGCAGCCGGCAGCCAGAGTGAGCTGCCGTAAGTGTCTGTCCAATGGCCGGTGACAGATCTGCCTCAGCTGGGAAGAGTGCAATGATCACAATACCAACATGGGCCAGTGGAGCAACGTCCTCCACAACTAGACTGAAGTATAAAAGGACAGCAACTTGTCTGTTCCCCTTCCCCGATTCCCCAAACCTGTTCCCCCCCCCCAATTCCCCAATAAAATCTTTAAAACAAAACAAAAACAAAAGATAATTCTGGAAGAGTATGTAGCCTGGATTAGAAAGGGATGAAAATAAGAGGCAAGATATCTTATCAGAGCGTTCCTATAATTATCTACAGAAGTGGTAAGGTCCAAATTAAACTGAGAAGAACTGGAAGGATGGGTCACTGACTGAACTTGGAAAGCAAGAAGATGACTCTAAAGTTTTAAGTCTGCATAACTGGGAAAATGATGATGCTACTACCGTATTTGCCGGCGTATAAGACGACTGGGCGTATAAGACGACCCCCTAACATTTCCACTCAAAATACAGAGTTTGTTATATACTCGCCGTATAA
>NW_017731958.1:944696-953151 GCF_001890085.2 Hipposideros armiger
AAAAAAAAAAAAAAGAATCTGAGAGTCCAAAAAAGTAAAACTGAGATATGTACCAGTATAAAGATGTCAGTGCACAATGTAATGATTCACAAAAGAATTATCAATTTTGTTTATGAATAGGGGAAGTATTCCCAGAGAAAGCAACTGAGCTGTTTTCACAGCTGAATGGGGTGTAATGTGAATTCCAGATTTCATCCATGAGAAATAGTATGTACCGCTGCAAAGAGATAGGGAATGGTACTGAAGGTAGTCTGATGTAACTGGGGCACAAAATACAAAGAGGGTAGTAAAAAGTGAGGCTGGAGAGGTAGGCAAGGGCCTTATCATGGGAGAATGCCTTGAATAAATTTAGGGTGGGCAATAGTAAGACTTGCATTGTGGGGAATGGATTATAAATGAATGAGACTGAAGCTGGAGAAATCTTAGGAGACTAAGTGGGTAAAAAATGAGTAAGAGTGATAGTAGGAATTAAAATGAGATGAATTTAAGACATTTAGTAGCAAGAAATTAAAAATCTTAGGAAACAATTAGGTACATACACAAGCTTTGAAGGAAGGTAATTTCTTTTTTCTTAGCTGAGACATCCTGCCACCTGTTGGCAGCTCGGCTCAGGCTGGGAATCGAACTGCTGTTGCTCAGAGCTTGCACTCTTGAGCGAGCTCTTAACCAACTGAGCCACTTGGCCAGACCAAGGAAGGTAATTTTGATATAAGGTAAAGTAGCCTTCAAGTCATGAGGACTTATACATTGAGAGCATATGAAAATAAATATTGTATCCCAATTTGTTAAAACTCATTCATAATTCAGTACAGTTTTACTAATCATGAAAAAGAGTCACATGCAGTTCCCATCCTAAATGGATCAGAATCCAAATACTTTTCTAACTCATTACTCTTAAATTCATTTTGTGAAAAGTGATGTTATGAATTAAAGACTTCCAGGTTAGTTCACAAAAATTTTAACACAAGATACACATGCACTTACTACTAGTTAAATATATATTTTTAAAGAAATTATCTTTTGTGGCACCCAGTGGGTCCCAAACTAAGCTGCATATTAGAATCCCCTGGAGAGCCTTCAAAACTTTGATGGCCTGGTCTCATTCCATATTACTCAAGTCTCAATGTCTGAGTGTGAGAGCGAGGCATAGGCATACCTATGGGCTTAAAGGGAGATCAGTTGTTCAGGTAAATATTTTTTCTTCCAAAAATTAATAGTTTTTATTCTTGCCAAATGTCCTTTTATGGAGTTAAAATGATGATTAGTCTTAATTGGTAACTACAAAAATTCTAACTCTGAAATGCAACTGTTATCATTTTGGACATCATTTAAAAATCATTCTTTCTATAAATCATATTTACAAAACAGTCATAGAATACCTGCACTGGGGCTCTGTTCCACCATCTGAGAGATTTTATTCTTTGCAGAAGAATGTCTTGTTGGGCAAGGTTTTGCTCCAAATGTTGGAAATATGTCTGACCTACAATGAAACAAAGGAATTTCAATAAGCATTTAAGATCAAGAGCTGTTCAATATGCTTATATCACACATCTTATATATGAATACTAACTAAACTTAGGCAGCAACAAGTATGAAAAACTATGGACAAGAATATTTTTTATTGGTATTCCTAATTTACCTTTTGAATTTCCAACCTTTTTAACATATGGTTATTTCTTAATTATTCATGAGAGGATTGCTAAAGGCATTGAAGACTCTCCAACTTGTGCCGTATAATCTTTTGTTGGGTCAAATAACCAACTATATAATTCAAAGAGAATCCATTCAAAAACTAAACCAAATGATTCTATTATAGTTATCTAATATACTATCTATGTTCATATATAATATAAAAATAGAGACTTAACTATATTATCAATAAGAGAACAGAAGCAAGTGAGTTTAGTTGATGCCACTTTCTCCTTGGATTATCATTTGCTGTACTCTCCTGACTTTATAAAGTCCTACAAACCTTGTTTCACAAAGAAAGCCAACTGAAGAATGTTAACTTACTGTGAAGACACTGTTTTACATCAACAACTGTGTAACGTCAGTAAGTCCAATGATAAATATTATGAAGAAGAGAATTTACAAAGGAGTACAATTCTTAGTAATTGGGTAGGCATGTTTGTTAATTGGCCTCGTGAGAAATCAATGTTAAATATTTTAAAAGAGTAATTTCTCTAGAATAGATTACTGTAAATTTACATTTATACTCAGTATATTTGACTTGAATAAAACAAAATACTTCAATCTCTAGAAAAGTGGTACTCAATAATTTTTCCTCCCCAACTTTCTTAAGGATGAAAACCCCCCCCTTAGCAGCTTTTTTTGGCCATGATTCTTAAGGCAGCAGGCAAACTGGTTGAGAATAATTGCTCTAAAGCTAGTAGCTTAAATGTGGAAATACTAAATTCATTAAAGATAATTCAGTCCATAAATGAAGGTATATTGAACTCCCTTCTCACAGAGTTGAATATCTAAAGAGAATATCTCCATGAGACAATATAGGGAATAGTGAATTCTAAATGTTATAATATTAAGTGAAGTTTTCTTCCTAACTGGGTTCCAAATTATTTACAGAAACTTGCAACTGTAGGAGTACATAAAATTTCTCACTCATGGAACATAAGGGAAGGAAATTTAGGTGTAAAAGATAAATATATATATATATATAGATAGATATCTATCTATCTATATATACACTTTTTTTTTTAATTGGGGAATTGGGGGGATGGGAACAGTGCTGGGGAATTGGGGGAAGGGGAACAGACAAGTTGCTGTCATTTTGTTCTTCAGTCTAGTTGTGGAGGACGTTGCTTCACTGGCCCAATTTGGCACCATCATTGTGCTCTTCCCGGGAGAGGCAGCTCAGTCGCCAGCTTCTGGATGGCTGCTCACAGCGGCTGCTGGCCGCTCACGCTGGCTGCAGGCTACACACGGTAGCCCATGGCAACCCACTGCAGCAGGGGCTGCAGCCTATGCCGTCGCCAGAAACTCAAGGCAGCCCAGATCTGTTGATCAGCATCTTAGCTGTGGAGGGCAGCGTCATTGGCCCTCATATGTGGGATCCGAACCGGGGCCCTCTGGCATCCTAAGCCAGTTCTTAACCATTGCGCCGCTCAGCCGGCCCAATATATATATTTTAAATGTCTGGTAACTTAATGTAAAAATAGTTACTTCATCAACTCACATACCCATTTTAAATTCATTTTGTAAATATATTGCATTAGCCTACCTAGGTAATTATAACAAAGGAATTTCCAGTAAGAAAAAACCTCCAACTGTAAAATAAGCTATTTATATTTAAAATGTGGAGAAGGAAATCATGGGATGAGAAAAACCTCTCACAATGGGACGTAAATATTTGGTTTAATTCTATGAACTGTTGGAATAAAACACCCCTTCTTATTACAGATAATAGAATACCATCTCTTCTTTGATTATACAATCTCTATTTACCTAAATTATTAGAGGCACTAGTTCACTTAAGTGAAAATAAATTTAATTTTAAATATTTACTTCTAACAGTATGGAAACATGGTTCAGGACAAAATCATAGGAAAGTGAAATTAAAATTAAAAACACTGACACCACCAAGTGTTAATGAGTATGTGAAACAACTAGAACTCTCATACATTGCTGGTGGGAGTACAAAATTGCATGAGCATCTTAGAAAACTGTTTAGCAGTTACTGAAAAAAGGTTAAATGCACATCTACACTATGGCCTAGAAATTCTACTCTTTGGCTTTTGTCTAAATTTATTTTAGAAGGAAAAAATCTCCTAAATCCTAGAACAGGGTCACAGATTCTCAGAAACCATCAAGTTTACTGCATAAGACTTCGAGTTTATTGAGGTAATCTAAAAGCTTGTCACATTGCTATGCTGAAAAATATTCTGTCAGTGAGGGGTGGGCAGGACTCTAATTCCAGCTCTGTTGCTATAAGGAGACTCCTGAGAAGGCTATGAAATCTATGGCATGGAGTCCTAAATTTCCATAAAATACTGGAATAACAAAATATAAGAAATAGTAGGATAACAAGTGGAGTTTACCCATAAATTAGAGGAAACCAGTGCTAAGTTTTAAACAAAAGCAACTGTCAAAGAGTCAATGATCCTGAAAAGAGCTAAAGAACAAGGAATATTAGGACAAATCTTAGGCAAAAGAACAACTGGGGTTGGGGAACAGACTTCCTACATATTGATTTAGGTGCTCAAGATTACAGCTGGGGTTGTGTTCTCTCTCTCCACCCCGATCCCAAACCAAAGCCAAGCAAGGTAATATGTGTAAACTTTTCTATTGTCTAACAACATTAAAAAAAACTAGAAAATAAATCATTTTGAAGGTTTTTTCAAATATGATATTAGGGCTTCAGACTACAAGTTAAAGATTAGCATTCGTTTAACATGTTAAAAGGTAAAATACATTATTCTCTTCCCCTGGGGAGTTGTAGACAGAGAAGAAGTCAGCGACTCTTGGCTGTAAACTCCACTCTCGCTGTAAGAGCTGATGTTTGGAGAGGAAGATCGGGACTGTGAGTCCACAGTTAAGTCAAGCTTCATTGCAGAATCAGGGCTTTCCAGATCAGAAGTACTACTACTCAGTTTTGCTCTTTTTTTAGCTGCACTGTTACGAAGAGACCTAAGAGAGCTCTGCATCTAAGAAAAAACAAAAAACAATGAACTTTAGAAAATAATTACATTAGTAAAAGTTATCCTCAGATTTTAATATCCATTAACTCTAGCTAGCCACCTTTCAAACATAATAAGATGGATGTTTGTAACATATCTGTACATAGTATAAATATAGATTTCATCATTTATGTATTTATAAACCCCTTAAGAGGAAGGATCTCAAGCTATTATCACCACGGTATTTCCAGCACTGGGCACAATGACTAATATATTGCAATAATTTGAATAAATGATTCATTGAATCAGAATAGATGGTAGACAGCAGAATGAGTTAAAGTCACAGAGGTCCAGCTAATCTTAGGTCAGTTACCTGCTTGTGTGGCTATTTAGAAGTTCTATGAGAAGGTCAGCAAAAAGTAATCAGTTTTCTAAAATTTAAAGTTCACATCCAGCAATCTGTACATGATACTTATATCTTAAAAGTTGGTTAAAATAAGATCATAAAATATCAACATTGAGTGTTTCACTTTACATATTTAATGTTAAAGACTTTTTAAAACCTGACACCAGGAAAACTGAAATGATAAAAAGGAAACATCAATAAAAACAGCGCTCTGAATCCAAAGTATTATAATATAGCAGCCACATTCCTTCTCTGGCATAAGTGATACGTACAGAGTTATCATATCGGCAGTACATTTTTATAGTATATATGGAGTGACCGAGGTTTCAAAGATGAATATCCAATATGATCTCAATTTTCATAAAGATAAACAAATTTGCACATATGCACAAGGGACATGCTCAAGAATGGGAGGGAACTGTTTCATTTATTTTAAAAAAGGAAACAAATATAACAAATTGTTTTTTTGGGAGGGGTTCATGCAAGAGTATATTGCTCTATTATTATTACTTTCAAAAAAGGAACAATATATGCATTGAAGAAATACTTAATGGAAACACATTAGAATGTTAACAGTAAAGTATTCTGGGTAGTGAGACTTGGTGTGATGAATTTTTTTCCTAGTACTTCACTAAAGATTCCACATTTTCTATAATAAACATGAAATATGTTCATAATCAAGAAAACATGGTATAGTATTAAAAACTACTTGATTTTTCCTTAAATAAAGGTACTCTATTACAGAAAATTACAAGCATTTTAAAATTATTAAAAATGATATTTGGTTCTAACCTCTTCTTGATCCAAATCTTTATCCCTGATATTTAATTCTGAAAGATCAATTGTAATACAATCTTTTTCACTCTTCCAAATATCATCAGGCTCTTTCTTTTTGGGTCCTACTGTGCTTAAATCAGCTTTATCAGGCAAAAGGCTGATTCCTCTTGGTATGGGAGGGACGGGCTTGGTCCCATTCAGGCCTCGTCGGGAAGATGGCGATCTCACCAAGGCAGGGGTAAGCTGAACTGAAGAAGACTTTTCCTGAGAATTTTCTCCTGTGTGAAAAATACGTATTTTAGTTTTTTTAAAAAAATTTCAGAGAAGTGGAAGTTGTAATCACAAGTGTTGGAACATAGTGTTTTTAAATTAAAAAGCACATGATCTTTTATTAGAAATAAATATTACTACTTAAAATAAAAGTATCAGTGTCCTCTAAGCAAATAACACAAAAGAGTCACCCCAAATCCTTTCATAGTAAATTAAAAAAATTATATACCAATTAAATTTCTATCTTTATACACAGCACCATGACCAATATTTGTATGGTATAGTCCATAATAAGCTACAAGGGCCACTTTTCTGGCTTGATTTAATTACATAAGCTACATTTGAAGGACTCCTATATGCAAAGCAGTAATACTGGTCACTGGGGAGAACAAGCTGAATAATGAATGTCTCAGCTTTCAATACAATATTTGATCTTGTAGGAAAGACAAATATAGAAAAAAATTAATAGAAGGACATGAACGTTCGGTGCTAACAGAAAGCGATAAAACTGACTGACTATGCATTACAGTGACCTCATGGTTATAAACTGAAACATTAGTGTTGTGGGGTAGTTTACAGGTGGAACTTCTCACCTCAGAGGCTGGGGATAGGAAAGCATGTGGGACATAGGGGTTTCTTTTAACAGACTTTTTATTTTGAGACTGAATCTGTATTGATTAAATTTATATGCTAATTTCATGATTTTGGAGTGGGCTATTGTTAAGAATATTTTAGTTAAAATAATAGAAAACCCATCAAAATAATTTTAACATATATTAAACATTCAATAAATGTTTAATAAATGAATACTAGATATTAATTATAGTAAATATGTGAATGATATTTTATATTTGTAAAGCTAAAATTTGTTAGTAGGCTCTCAGGCTGTTTATGTTCCTGTCCATTATAAAGATTATTTGTCTAGTTCCAAAAAAAAGATTTTGAAGTGGCAAGATCAGCAAAAAAAGAAATGACAATTTCAACAGAATTTTATATTACACATTTGATCTATTTAACACACTGTTAAATATTTTCCTAAATATTTACTAATGCACAGAAAAAAAATGCAATTTACCAGCTTTGTAAGATCTAACAATCCTAAAATCAAAATAATTCAAACATATGAATAAATTTGAACAAATTTTTACCATCATTTCTTCCTGTAGGGCCAGATGATTTCTGGATGACAAGCTTTTTCTGAGGACTTGGCTTTGATAGTCCTTCAAAGCTTTTAAGAGGCCAGGAATTTGAGAAATTGACAGAATTATCTTGAGACTTCTTTGGGGATACAGTAAGAGGTGTGTGCTTTGGGCTAGTTCGAGGTGATGAGAGAGGATAGGATGGAAGGATGAAGGCTCCTGGACTTGGATTTGGACCAGAGTATGATGAAGTACGTTCCATTTGACTACCAAATGTTTGCTGTGTCTTACTGCCAAAATTTAGGCTAGCATACACTGTAATAAAACAAAAGAAAATACGTTATTTATTTATATATATACACACACACACACACACACACACACACAACTTCTAAGAGTTTTAGGTTTTTTGCTTTTCACATTAAGGATTTTATTTGATCTGGCATTTACATTTTTGTATGGTGTGAGGTAAAGACCTAATTTAACATTTCTTATACAGATTACAGTTTTCCCAGTGCTGCTTTTTGAACCATCCATTTTTTTCCCTTTTGTCTATAAATCTCCTATATATTATTTGAGGCTATTCTTAGATACTTCTTATTGGTTCCATTAGTCTATACCTATTACAATGTTTTATTTATAATCATTCTATCTGACAGGATAAGTCCCCTTCCATTTTGATCTTCTTTAAATTATCTAGGCCATTCTTGGCCCTCCATTCTTTCATGTCAATTTCAGGATCAGCCTGTCAGGGTCTATGAAAGATCCTGTTGGGATTTTTGTTCAATTGACATTGAATTTACAGATTAACCTGGCCATAACTGTCATTTTCCTTGTACTGAGTCTCCCTGTTGAAAAATATGGGATCTCTTGGGCCGACCAAGTGACTTGTTGGTTAAGAGTTGGCTTGGGAGCATGAGCTCTGAGCAGCAGGGCCGCCGGTTCGGATCCCATGAGCCAGTGACGCCGTGTCCTCTACAGCTAAAGATGGTGAAAAACAGCTCAACCTGGAGCTGGGCTGCAGTGGGCTGCCATAAGCTACCGTGAGTGGGCGGAAGCCAGCATGAGCGGCCAGCAGCCAGTGTGAGCTGCAGTGAGCTGCCATCCAATGGCCAGTGACTGATCTGCCTCACCGGGAAGAGCGCAATGATCACAATACCAACATGGGCCAGTGAAGCGACATCCTCCACAACTAGACTGAAGAACAAAAGGACAGCAACTTGTCTGTT
>NW_017731958.1:954731-959605 GCF_001890085.2 Hipposideros armiger
TGGACTAGGCACTGGCATTGGTGCATAGCTTCCCAAGGGGAGTACTTCGAAGGTGACCGTGGTGATATTCAGCAATGAGGTGTGCAGCACTTCTAGGATGAGTTCGCGAACTTAATTATCCAAACTTGTATATCAGAATTCAAGCACGTTTTATCACTTTCATTGCTCCCTCTCTAACCCAAGCCATATCATCTCTCCCCTTTACTACTGCCATAACTTCCTAACTGGTTTGCTTTGCACCCTGCCCCACTCCTCCAAGCCAGTTTCCTATGTAGCAGCTCTGACCCTTTTAAAAGGCAATCAGATCATTGCTATTTCTCTTCTCAAAAACCTCCAGTGACTTCCTATCCCACCCAGAATGAAATCCCCAATCCTTACCATGCTCTACAAGGCCACATGTTATCTCCTATAATTATTCTCCCCCTCAGTCATTCCACTGACTACCTTGCTATTCCTCCAAAAGCCAAATATGGTCCTACCTCAGGTCATCTGTACTTTGTTGTTCTCTCCGCCTGGAATGTTCCTTCTCCAGATATCCACGTGGCTCACTGCTTCACTTCAGACAGGCCTTCCCTGTCACATTCTATCCCCTTACATTGCCTTATTTTTCTTCACAGCACTGATTTCCATTCTTATTGCTCATTTATTGTTTATCTTCTCCTCTACAAGATTTTGATCTTTAGATTCTACAAGTGTCTGGTTCTCAGTAAATATTAGAGGAATTAGTATAAGTAAATGCTAAATAGCAGTGGTAACCGTGAGCACTTTTGTCTTGTTTTTTACTTTAAAGTGAATTCTAATTAATATTTTACCACTAAGTACATTTGCTATAGGTATTAATAGATATCAATCAGGTTAAGTAAATTATTCTTGGTTTGTTATGAATGTATTTATGCATGGATGTTGAAGTTTTACCAATTACTTTTACTGTATTTACTGACATAATTATATAGTTTTTCTCCTATCTGATAAGGTTAAACTACAGGTTTTTCTGGAAAACGCCTACTTAAACATAATATATAGCATACAAATTTTAAAAACACATCGCTAGATTTGGTTTGCTAATACTTTAGGACTTTGACTTTCATAAAAGTGAGACTAGACTGTCATTTATTTTTCTTTATTCATGGTCCTTATCTGGTCATGGTATTAAGGTTACACTCATTTCATAAAACGAAATAAGAAACCTTTTTGTCTTAATTCTCTCACTTTATAGAAGATAGGATTTACCTCTGCCCTGAAGGTTTGACAGAACACTAAGACACTGGGCCTAGGATTTTTTGTTTGTTTTTGTGGGTAAAATTGTAAATTCAAAATTCGTTTAATCATTATAGGTCTATTCAGTTTTTCTATTTCTAACTGAGACAACTTTCACAAACTTATTAATTGCATTGTTCAAATATTCTGTATCATCTAACCCCAAACTTCTTTATCTTATTACAATTTTCTACTAACATCTGTAGATTTGTTAAGTTTCTCCTTGTTTGTCAAATTATATATAAATATATACACTCATATATGTACACACATTTAAGAAAAGCCTTATCTTCTTAGCAAATTGTTCACTTCTCATTATAATGACACTCTTTAGCCCTAAAAATATTTTTAGCTTTAGTGAGCATATTTTCCTTAACACCAATATTTTTATACCTGCTTTGGTATTTGCCGAGTACAGTAGTTACCCCTTTATCATGGGGGATAGGTTCCAAGACCCCCAGTGGATGCCTGAAACCATGGATACCAAACCCTATACATACTATGTTTTTCCCATACATACATACCAAGATAAAGTTTAATTTATAAATTAAGCACAGTAAGAGATTAACAACAATAACTAATAAAGTAGAACAATTATAACAATGTACTGTAATAAAAGTTATGTGAAAGTGGTCTCCCTCTCAAAATATCTTATTATATTGTGCTCACCTTTTCACTTAAAGGCTCCACAGCTTCTCTATGGAATATCCAAATTGCCAGCATCACTATTCTTGCACTTTGGGGCCATTATTGAGTATCAGAGGTACTTTAACACAATCACTATGATACCTCAACAGTCGATCTGATAACCAAGACAGCTACTAAGTGACCAACGGGCGGGGAGTTTATGCAGTGTGGGTACATTGGACAAAGGGATGATTCACGTCCTGGGTGGGACGCGTGAGACAGCTCGAGATTTCATCATGCTACTCAGAATGGCACCTATTTTAAAACTTATGAATTGATCATTTCTGGATCAAGATTGACTATGGGGTGACTGACACTACAGAAATCAAAACATCAGAAAAGAGAGATTACTGTATATGTTTTCCATGCTTTAGTTTCTCCCATTTTATTTAGATGTATTTTAGGTGTCACTCTTAAAAACAGCACTTAGGGGAGGGGGAGTTGCCACTTTTTGAGGGGTAAAAAGTATAACTATTGCACTGTTTTGTACACTTGAAACTAATAAAAAAAAATTTTTAAAACAGCACTTAAATTAAAAAAAAATAAAATCTGATCATCTCTGTTATTTAAATGGTAAGTTTGGTCCATTTATACTTACGGTAACTACTGATACAGTTTTAATTCTACCATCTTATTTTGTGCCTCCTATTAATTTTGCTTTTTTCTTCATTACTTTTTTCTTGATTTTTATTGACCTTTCCTTTTTACTCCTTAACTAATATATAAAAGTCTACTTGTAACCTTTTAGGCATTCCCTTAAATTTTCCTTCAATGTTTTTCTTGAAGACTTTTCATGATAAAAGGCCTAGCTTTGTATCCTAACAAATACGTGTACAACATTCTTCAGAAGACTTAAACAACTATGTATATTATATATCATTTCCTTTTAATTCATATCTGACATGGTCAGAACTTCTACTTCTAACTAAATCTTATTTGGGTGGAAAATAGACTACAGTGGTCACAAATTTACATAAAGAATGGAAACTTTTAGTTTCCTGATTTCAATTACAGTGTTCTATTAATAGATTTGGATGCTTCCATGTCAGTGTCTCAATATATACTCCTCTTATTAACAGATTTAAAAATATTTCTTACAAAGAAATCAAATATCAGATCTTTTTATCCATATAAATAGGAACAATGGAATACAACAAAATATGCCAACATGTCCAACATTTGGTGTGGATCACTACAGCATTTAAAATTGGGATGGGAACTTCTAGATGATTTGTCATCTGGTATTCATACCCCAGGTCCTTCAGAAACCCATGGAGGATGTCAGCTGAGATGTTAGTGATCCTGACAGAATTTTTTTTTTCCTGAGCCATCCTTTCACTTGTTGGCAGCTCAGTGGCAGCTCAGCTTGGGCCGGGAAACGAACCAGCGACCCTGTTGCTCAGAGCTCTCACTCTTTTTTTTTTAAGGTTTTTATTGGGGAATTGGGGGATAGGAACAGTGCTGGGGAATTGGGGGAAGGGGAACAGACAAGTTGCTGTCCTTTTGTNCTGTTCCCCTCCCCCAATTCCCCAATAAAACCTTTAAAAATATATATATGGGATCTCTTTTATTCAGGTTCTCTTTTATGTTTCTCAAAAAGTAATTCAACTTTCATAATAAAGGATATGCAAATCTTTTGTTAGATTTTCAGATTTTTACAAATTTTGTTGACACTATCTTTCTTAAAGACTATTATTGGGTTGTCAGAAAAGTCATGACACATTTTTGCAACAAAAAGCATAGAAAAAATACGTCATGACTTTTCCGACAACGCAATAGATTTTCTGAGCTCTACATTCTCGCAAACTTGTTAAATTATTTAATATTTTAACAGTTTTCTGTATATCCTTTAGGATTTTCTATGTAGATAATCAAATACTGATAATAATAATGATGGTGGTGACTATGATAACAATTATGAGAGCTAATGTTTATAGAGCCCTTATTATGTGCAAGTGGTGTTCTAATCACTTTATATGTATTAACTAATTTAATCCTCACAAGAATCCTGTGGGAGTATGTACAATTTTTATTTTATAGATTAAAAGTAGAAAGGGATAATAAGTAAATTGCTAAAAGTCACATACTAGGAAATTATAAAACTGTGCTACACTGTACTATGTTTTATTTTGGAATAATGAGTTTTTGTTTCTTCCTTTTCAAATTTATACTTTTAATTTTGAGCAAGTACTCTCCCTAGATAGGTAATACAATGACTCCCAAATTTGTAGGACTGATTTTCCCTTAAACTCCAGACTCAACATCAAAATGCCACTTGACATCTTCTCTAAAGAGACAGATATCCCAAACTTTACATGTCCAAAACAAAACCTGATTTCCCAATCAAATCTGCTCTTCTCCTAATCTTCCTCTTTTTGGTAAATGGCAGCTCTACTCTCCAAGCTGCTCAGGCCAACAGTGTTGGACTCATCCTTGACTCCTCTAGTCTCTCAAACTTCATATCTAATCAAAACTTAGGTGAACACAGAATAGATGGCTTATTCATGTTACATCAGTATACATGTAACATAAAATTACCTAAGTTTCCAAACTTTTCGGCCACCTTGTACAAGGTCTGACAATCAAGTTCAGTGTTGCAAAGATGTTACTCACCTTTTTTTTTTTATATCAGAGGGATTATTCATTATGAATTTGTATCAACTGGACAAAACGTTACCCAAGTTGACTATTTGGAAGTGCTGAAAAAGTTAGATGACCTGAACTTTTCACCAACAATTCATGGCCCTTGTATCACGACAATGCACCACAGCTCACATGGTGCTGTCTGTGAGGGAGTATTTAGACAGTAAACAAATAACTGTATTGGAACACCCTCCCTACTCACCTGATTTGGCCCCCAATGACTTCTTTCTTTACCCGAAGATAAAGGAAATATTGAAAGGAAGACATTTTGATGACATTCAGGACAT
>NW_017731958.1:963105-970368 GCF_001890085.2 Hipposideros armiger
TGTCACTGGCCCTCATATGTGGGATCTGAACCGGGGCCCTCTGGCGTCCCAAGCCAGTTCTTAACCATCGCGCCACTCGGCCGGCCCCAGAGCTCTCACTCTTGATCAAGCTCTTAACCAACTGAGCCATTTGGCCGGCCCCTGACAGAATTTTTAATGTATAACTTACTATTAACTATATTAAGTTAAATCTTGACTTCAGAAGAACATGATATCCCTTTAATAGCTGCTCTAATAGGCATTCTGAGAGGTTATAGAAAATGAAATGCACTATGAAGATCTGATTAAACCCTAGAGTGAAGGCAGTCTTCAAAGGTAATGTAATCATTCAGGGATATCATAAATAGGAACAGGCTAAGCACAGACAACCCTCTCTGCTCCTCCTAGCTATGAGTCCCAAAGGTATCTAGTCAAGAGTTAGGAATTACCTATATCATTAAGAAAAGTGGGCTATTTTACTGGGAACACCACCACCACAAAGAAAAACTTGGTGGAGTCCTGTGGCCCTTTGGAGTGGGTGGAGGAAAGGGTAGCTAAAATACAAGTACTATATTAGCTAAATCTTCTTTACTAATTTCAAATGAGCATTACTTTTTCATCAACAAGTACAGATAGAAGTACATCTCTATCACTCAAAAAATTTAGTAAAGGATATATAACAAAAATTAAAATATCTCTAGAAATATTTGATTTGATCCTATCTCAAAACAATAATTGACAAAGCTGTTAGTTAGCATGGAAAATTAAGAAACTCCTTCAAATCCAAAATTCATGACTAACAGCCTCAAACCCTTCCTTCTGGTCTGTATCTTTTAGACATAAGATATCTGAAAAGATAGCTAGTCAGGAAGTTATGGTTCCTGACAGGGGACATAATAAATTCTAAACAGCTTTAAAGTTTAAAACTGTTATGGGAAATAACTGTCTTCTGCTAACACAGTACTCCTTAATGCATAATGTTCATCTTTACCATGAGTTTCTAAACTCTAATTTTAATTCAGTCATATTTATATCAAGATTATAAAATGTTACATTTTAGAGTAACAGTTATAAAAAATGTTATTAAAAGTTTTGCTAAAAATATATATTTTTTTGAAACAAGTATAATTACACAAAATAACACGTAAGCTAGATTTGGAAACCCCCCATACTATTTATAAATCATATGTATCCTCATAAATTTGGAACGTAAACCTTTATCTTGATAACTGCTGGTTGTTCCCAGGTACTGTAAGTCAGAATCCACACTTCCAGTTTTACCACATATCTGTGAAAATCCAAGTTGTCCACATTTCCCAGAAAGGTTTGTCTGATGAGTGCCAACAGTGCCTTTGGAAGGAACAAAAAGAAAAGCATAAAAGTAAAGGTTAGCTTTATTTCATGAACACATCTAATTGCATAAATGTTGGCATCATTTATGTGGACATAAATATAGAAGTATGGACAGTGAGCCAGGCAGGCATGAAAGGGATAAAACTTTTGCTACTGGCAGATCTGATTAGTGGCAGGCATTAAAGGGCAGAAAATAGGCTGGTAAAGTACAGAGAAAAGTATATTGACAAATACGGACGAACGCATTTCTTCCTACATGCTCTCTTCTCTTCCCATGGAGGGGTGTTGGGCTGGCTTCCCTTCTTCCTAGTGTTTATAGTACACACTCTACCCAGAAAGTTCTACTGTAGGATTCTCCTATCTTCCTTCCTATCATGTAACAGCATTTACATAGCTTATCCAGCTATAGTTCCCAGATTGCTGACCCTCTCCTGTGGGCTGGTTAAGGTTATTCCTGGGTAGGAGAATAAGTCTGAATTAAAGAAGGTAATAATGACCTGACGTTCGTCTATTCCGCTACAAAATGAATCGATCCCTTGTAGTTCTGACATTCTATGATTTTTTTACATGCTTTCCCTATGATTTCAAGTCCTTTCATCCTTCATGCTCTGGACATCTTCTAATTCTCACCTCCACGCTTGGTTATGCTTTCTCCCTACCTGCATAGTCCCTCTTGCCTCACTGCCTTCCCTTCTTTAAAGTCCAGCTAAGTCCAACGTCTTTCCTGTAGTTTTCGTAAACCACTTCATCACCTATGGTCTCTTCCTTTCTTGAACACCTAAAGTACTTATAATTTGCATCATCCAATCTAGCATTAGGTTTATGTTGTCTTATCACACAGTTATTGAAAATCTGTACTACTAGGTAAGAGCTTCTCAATGGTACAGAATCCATGAGCCTTATAAAAATACAAAGTAATGGTATGGTTTAGAGTACCAATGGTATGAGTATAACTGGGTATCTTCTTGCATTTATTTTTATCTTGCATTTATTTATTAAATAAACATTAACCTCACAATCATTATAACACTTTGTTTTTATATGAAAACATTATGGAATATTACTGCATAAAGATCTATAAGTTCTCCTAGGGTAATGTTTTCTAAACATTGTGTCTAAACTCACAGCCAAATTTCAGTAACTGTTATCATTTGGATATTAAATAAATGTTAAAAGCTATGACAAACTCAATGAAAAATTTCCTTAATGAAAAAATTTTCATTAGCTCCCTATAGTTTAAAAGCATGAGCTCAAATTTTTACGCCTAGCACACAGGGGTTCCCCATATCCCAATTTATCTTTGGCCATCTAAAATCAATCTTGTCTTTACAAAGCTTCCAGACTATATCTCAAGCCCATTCCTCATATAAGCATCTACTCTCCTCATATCTCCCCTCTAATTACTTTTTACAAGTACCATATACATCCAAAAAAGATGCAGTCCAAATACTACTTCCTCTTCAACACATTTTCTAACTGATATGGCCCATGACAATGACCATGTCCTCTGAATTACAATATTTACTTTGTGTAACATTTGCTTAGCAATTAAACATCGTTCCAGCTGCCCCAGCCAAAAAGCCTTACAGTGTTCTTGTGCCTCTCTCTCTCTCTCTCCCTCTCCCTCTCTTCCCCTCTCTTTCTCTCTCCATACCAATCATATTAACAAATCATATCAACTCTACCTCTGACATATAGACAGAATTCACACCTTCCACGACATTCACCGCTACCCTGGTCACAGCCTCCACTAACTCTAACCTGGATTATGACAACAGGCTCCCTGTTTCCGCCCTTCAAGTCTACTTTAAATGTAACATCCTAGATTTCCTAGACAAGCCTGGAAAACATAAGGTAATTGATGTTACTTCTTTCCTCAAGATGTTCCTCAGAGTAAAAGCCAAAGTTCATTCAATAGCCCACTAAACCTCATAAATAAAGACTCCTAATATTTCTTTAATTTCACTTTGTACTTCTCTTCCTCTTATTCATTTCATTCCAGAGTTACTAGCCTCATTGATCTCAAACATGCCCCATACTCTGCACTTACTGTTCCCTCTTCCTAGAACTATTTGCTCTTCTCTCTCGATATCTGTGTGGTTTGCTTCAAGTATTCCTTTCTGAATATGGCCTTCTTTCACCATATTATTTAAAATAGCCCTTCCTCCATATTCCTCTTCTCTGCTTTATTTTTCTCCATAGCATTTATCACCATATAACCTTACTTTTTTTTTTTCATTTATTTAATGTCTGATTTGCCCCAAATCGAATACAAGATCTATTAGGCAGAAAGTTTTCCCTCTTTTGTTGACTACTACACCCCCAGTACTTAGCAAAGTACCTGACACATAGCAGGGAAATACGGGTTATTGACTAAGCAAATACTGACTTACATTAGGACTTAAAGGGTTTTAGTGCGAAGCCCTTCTAGGGCCTTATGACACAATTTCTGTCAAAGTATCTATTCTTATCAGATCTTTAACAAATATTTATTGAATCTGAATTGTTTACTAGATTATAAGTTCTGTGAACCCTCAAATGAACTATGAAGTTTAGAGATATCTTTAACTTACTCTAACGTGTCCATTACCTGCATCAGTTACTTACCTGCAACACATACAGGAAGAGAATCTGAGTTAAAATCCCGACTATTCTGAAATAAGTTTCTTGACACTCTTTTTCTGCTAAAACATAAATCATCATTGACTGGCAGTCCTTGGGAGGGCTTTAATTTTGGAGATGGGATGAAATCGTTTGCTGAAAACTTTAAGAACAGAATAACAAGTCAGCAAATTTGTGCTGTCTACATGTAATAGATGAGAGAATAATTTAGACCCAATTATGAAATCCAAAGGAAAAAAATTAATCAAATATATGATACAAATAAACATCCACGTACAGCATGATACACTAACAGTATTTTTCACTCTATGATAGAAATACCATTTTTTCCCTCTTTCTTACTACTTTACCCCAAATCTTTTCTGTACCGTGCCTTCCTACAGTAACACATCTGGCAGCTAGGAAGGAAAGAATAAAACTAATGAAGTGAAATGACAACTTGAATAGAGAAAAGGACATTTTGATTCAGCAGTACAGCGCATCACCCTATGCCAGCTGCCAGCTGCCAGCTGCGTTTCAGCATTAGACAATAAATGACAAGTGAAGGTCACAGAACCAGCAAGCATCCCACTCCACTATTCTTATTGAGGCAGATTTGTTATTCATAATCTGCAGCCCAAATGTAAATGTGCATATGGTCACGGTTCTCTTAAAATATTTTCTTATGATAGGTCTTTTTGTTAAAACCAAGTACACAGCACTTTATATATGTAGAGTACTTTATAGTTTCCAATTCTTTTTTCATATGCCCCTTTTGATCTTTAAGGTACAAAAGTGCCAGGACAGAAATTTCAAGTTCTACCTAATCACAGTTAAAGAACTAAACAAGAGCATAATTCAAGTGTTCAGGATTCTTCATCAGTGACAACCTCTTTTGTCCTGCATCAATTCACATTCAACATGGCTATAGACATTTTAAAAATTGAGTGATGGGCCAGCCGAGTGGCTTAGTTGGTTAAGAGCTCACTCAAGAATGTGAGTTCTGAGAAACAGCAGTTCGATGCCCAGCCCGAGCTGAGCTGCCACTGAGCTGCCAAAAGGTGGCAGGATGGCTCAGCTAAGTAAAAAAAAAAAAAAAAAAAAAAATTGAGTGACAAGAAATTATACTTACTGTCTATATACACATATTTATTTGGAACTTAGAGACAATCAAATCGAGGCATGTGAGGAGCTATAAGCCTTCTCAGTAATGTTTCTTTGCAAATTTTACTAATTATTAAATAGCATTGAAATACAATAAAATTAATGTCTATTTGTAAACTTTTTAGCTACTTGACAATTAAAAGACTATAAACTACCAAATATAACTAGGGAACTTGTTATTCCTCATCACATTTTATGTTAAACCTTTTAACCCCTTCAAAAATTAACCCAGAAAATACTGATGAGAAAAAAAGAATGCCCCAGATGAAAAAGCCTGACTTTACTTTCTCGAAATCTGATATTATAAGTGCTGACTAATTATATAGTAGTCAGTATTAAAAGGACACAATGGAATAAAGATTAAACCAATTACAACCAACTTCTGATTAGGTACATTTAAAGACATCCTAACACAGTTAAAATACTGAGTAAGCCAGAAATAATTTTCCAGTATGGAATACTTTTTTTTTTTTTTTTAGCTGAGCCATCCTGCCATCTGTTGGCAGCTCAGCAGCTACTCAGCTGGGGCTGGGACTGGAACCGTTGTTGCTCAGAGCTCGCACTCTGGAATACATTTTATATTAGAATACTATGTAGTTAATTTCTGATTAGAGAACAGAACATTAGTCTGTATGCCAGAAACAACAAGTGGTGGTGGTGATGGCGATAAAGGGAGCAGTGGTAGAGAATGTGTGTGTACGTGTGAAATTTTCAAGAATCTAGGAGAACTCAGGGATTAAATTTTGCTATAAAAAATTCTACAAATATTTGAAAGCAAACTATAGGACACACCAATTATTAACAAGAGAGGCCCTTTTTGGTCTCTCTTAAAAGTAATCAAATGATTTTTCATCAGGATAAGCTGTCTCTTTATTCAATGAATAAAGGGAAAAGGAGTTGAGTTCGAGTAAAAGAGAAAAGATAGGTATATTTTGAAAGAGTTATAAACTCAATTTATAAAATATGAAGCAGTCTGTTTAGGGTACCTTGTGACTCTTAGAAACATACAGACTTGAGTTTTTGGTCTGTGAAGTTAACATCTAAAAATTTAATTCATTTAATTCCTTACAGTTATACTAAATGAAAGTGTTATAATAGGCAAATTTGACACTTAATATTAGCAATGACTTGAAGTTCATATAATCTCCTCTACTGTTTTAATCTTGCTTTTTATTATCCCCTAACCTTTGCATTTGATTCCTTGCATATTTTTCACAAATGTTTCTTTGACCTAGTGCATTTTATTTCAGCTTTTAGCAAGGGGTCTAAGAACAAAAAAATAATTTGTGTTTTGGTAGAGTTAGTAGCAAATTATCAGTAAAGGACTTTTTAATAGCTAATGCTCTCATAAACCACCTACACTCCTGCCTTTATTGAACTTGTACAAAATACCTTGATCTCCAGTTTTGGGAGCCTTTTACATTCTACAAGTTCATTCTGGTTTTTCCCTAGACTCCAATCTTGCTCCTAAATGGTGATCATTAAAAAGCTTATTCCAATTACCCAAAGTCACCTTTTGGAACATCTGTGTATGTGATTTTTTCCTTTTTCAAATCACACTCTATGTACACTTTAAGAAAACATAGTTGTGACACTGTGTGTAAAGTTTTATTGGGTTGTCGGAAAAGTCATGATGCATGTTTGCAACAGATGGCACTAGTTCATTTTTGGAAGTACTACAGTCATTCACATCTATGTTATTGCTATGTCATTTGACAGCTGACAGTTCTAACTTCATCCTAAAAAAAATATTGAGCGATTTGGTTGAGTTTTAGAGATTTTACAACAGTTGAAGATGGAAGACCAAACAGTGCATTTTTGCCATATTTTACTGTTTTACTTCCATAAAGGGAAGAATGCGCATCAAGCTTGTGAAAAGTCGCATAAAATTTACAGTGGCAATGCTCTACAAGAACATCAGTGCCAGGGCCAGCTGAGTGGCGCCTTGGTTAAGAGCTGGTTTGGGACGCCAGAGAGCCCCGGTTCGTATCCCACATATGAGGGCCAGTGACACTGCCCTCTACAGCTAAGATGCTGAACAACAGCTTGACCTGGAGCTGGGTGGCTGTGAGTCACCAACGACGGCATAGGCTGCAGCCCCTGCTGCAGTGGGTTGCCATGGGCTACTGTGTGTAACCAGCAGCCAGCGTGAGCGGCCAGCAGCCG
>NW_017731958.1:970563-989834 GCF_001890085.2 Hipposideros armiger
AAAAAAAAAAAAAAGAACATCAGTGCCAATGATGGTTCACTAAATTCTGTGCTGGTGATTTTGATCTCAACGACGCTCCTTGGTCAGGGAGGCCCACCGAGGTTGATGACAAAATAAAGGTATTGATTGAGTCAAACCCACATTATACAACACAAGAGATTGCAGAAACATTGAACATCCATCATTCAAGTATTCACGACCACCTGAAGAAGCTGGGATACGTAAGCAAGCTCGATATTTGGGTTGCTCGTGAACTCAAAGAAGTTCATTTAACGGCGCATATAAACATCTGCAATATGCTCATTAAATGTGAAAAAAAGGATCCTTTTTTGAAACGACTGATAACTGGTGATGAGAAGTGGATTGTTTACAACAATGTGGTGCGCAAACGGTCTTGGTCCTGATGTGATGATTCCCCTCAAATGACACTGAAAGTGGATATTCATCAGAGGAAGGTTATGCTCTCAGTGTGGTGGGATTTTAAAGGTGTCCTGTTTTTTGAGCTCCTACCTAGGAACCAAACAATCAATTCAAATGTGTACTGTCAGCAATTGGACAGTTTGAACAAATCCATCATCCAGAAAAGTCCAGAGCTTCTTAATTGTAAAGAAGTTGTGTTTCATCTAGATGACATGAGACCACACACAAGTTCGATAACCCATCAAAAATTATTGGAGCTTGGATGGGATGTGTTGCCACACCCACCACACTCGCCTGACCTTGCGCTGACAGATTTCCACTTGTTTTGCTCTCTTCAAAACTCTTTGTGTGGTATAACATTCAATTTAGATGAGGCTGTAAATCAGCACCTTGTTCAGTTTTTCACAAATAAACACAGGTCCTTCTATGAATGATGAATTATGAAATTCACTGAAAGATGGCAAAAAGTTATCGAACAAAACGGGCAATATTTCATTGATTGATCTTTGTTCTTTATATAAATGACCTTTGAAAAACATAAACAAAATACATCATGACTTTTCTGATAACCCAATATATGCCACTTTTGCACTTAACATAATAAAAGTATTTCCCATGTTGTTAAAACCTCTCATAAGTGCTGCAAACTTTAGTTACAAAAGCAGTAACTGCTTATTGTAAAAAAAGACAAAATAGAAGTAAATAATGTATAAAATGAAATTCTTCTTTGGTACACCATTTCATTAGAATTCTATTGAAACTCTGGTTAACTTGTCTTTTGCTATATATATTCTTCAATAAACTACTTTTAAAGATAAAAATAGATCACATACTACTCTGGCACATATTAAGTGTTTAGCATATTGTAGACATCCTTCCATGTTAATCCATACATATCTGCTTGTTCTTTTTATGGTTGGAGTCGTAGTTCCCTACTGATGGACATTTCCTTTGTCACAACTTTTCACTATTATAATCTTGTAGTGAACAGTTATACACATATCTTGTGGATATGTGTATCATATGGAATTGTTAGGTCTAATGATATAAACCATTTTTAAAGCTGCACAATATTCTATTGACTAGATAAGTCATTCTTCTATTATGGAACATTTATTTGGGTTGCTTCCGAGATATTTTTTAAATATTGACAAGAAAGAATTTTCAATGAGAAAAATGGTACCTACCTGGCTTATGATAGTGGTGCCGATAGGCGATTGGCAGACCTTAGAAAGGTTGTCACACACATTACACAGCTAAAATATTTTTTAAAATAACTGAAATGGTTTTTGGGTTTTTTTTATATTCTTAGACTTCCTACACAAGGGCGAAATACCCAGGCTGAACTCTTTGGAGCTCTCAGCTAACCAGTTTATCCATAAAATGTGCAAACAAGACTTACTACGTCTAGTCTGCAGTATTTTTTTTTCTTTTCTCATTTCTGGTTTCTCCTTGATTTAGCCTATTGACTTCTTTTACAGGTAGGAAAATGAATTGCAAAATAACAAACCAAATGTTCTGACTCCTTGTCTGATGTTATTTCTGGAGGTTTCACTAATATACCAACTGTCCTTCTAGGTCCTAACATGAGAATCGAACACGCGGCCTGAAAGTGCACCTTTTCTGAGACTTCAGTTAACCTTCCTGCATATAACTGAGTGAAGAATCTGGTTCTTACAGTGAATCTGATTCTGGTTCTGATTTTGACTGAGCACATGGACAGTAGTGTACACACAGATGAAAGCACTGGTCTGTGGAAAATGAGTTTTGATTTTATGGTTTGACTATTTGGTGATTTCTGCTAGATGACAGTATCCTGAGTCAGGTGGCAGCTGACAGGGAATCTGGAATCTTGTTTCCTTATTGGTGTATTCTGTTTATGTTTGTTTTTAACCATACTGATACAAACTCCTTTATTATAATAACCAGAGCCCACTTCCTCTATTCAAAGCTTAAGTGTTTTTTTCATGTTTACTTATTATGAGCCCAACATCTATCAGTATTTACAAAATCAAATTCCTATACCAAAGGTGAAAGGAAACAAAACCCCTAACATTCAATGGTCAGCTTTCTTCAATTTCCCTAAATAATTGAGTAACTATAAATTAACATTACTTTAGAATTCTAAGCTAAAAATGGTAAACAGGGCCGGCCGAGTGGCGCATTGGTTAAGAGCTGGCTTGGGACACCGGAGGGCCCCGGTTTGGATCCCACATATGTGGGCCAGTGACACTGCCCTCTACAGCTAAGATGCTGAACAACAGCTCTACTTGGAGTTGGGCTGCTGTGAGTCGCGGAAGGCTGCATGCAACCCCTGCTGCAGTGGGTTGCCATTAGGCTACCGTGTGTAGCCAGCAGCCAGCGTGAGCGGCTGTCCAGAAGCCGGCGACTGATCTGCCTCGCCCAGGAAGAACGCAATGATGGTGCCAACTTGAGCCAGTGAAGCAATGTCCTCCACAACTAGACTGAAGAACAAAAATGACAGAAACTTGTCTGTTCCCCTTCCCCCAATTCCCCAGCGCTGTTCCTATCTCCCAATTCCCCAATTAAAAAAAAAAAATCTTAAAAAAAGGTAAAGAAACTTATATTATAAATTAGACAAACTCAGAAAATTGATGGTTTTCAAAAGCTAAACAAAACAATATTTAATAGTTTTTAGTATTAGTATGATATAATTTTATAAACTTGAACTTATCTTCTCAGGAAAAGCCTGATTAACTTCAATATCTTAAATTTTCTATACTGGTTTCACAAATTAGATACATTTAACATCATTCCTATTCAAAATATAAAATTGTAAAATCATGTGTTCAATTAAATTTTATAATAGGTATCTTTATTAAAAGGATCAAGTCTTATAATGCCACAACTCTCAAAATGCTTAATATATTAGCTTACATTGCAATTTTCAGACCCTTAGTTAACTTTAAGATTTTAGACTAATATAAAATGGAATTAATGAAAAATCTTTAGATCCCAATTTCTAATTAAGATAAAAACACGAATCACTGGTCACCAAATATGTTTTTAATTTACCCCTGTCTCTTATACATTATAGAATAGTCATCAAATAAACAGGTTAAAGGATATATAAATGCCTTTGGATAATCTTAAATACATGTTTATTTTGTCACTTAAATTATTATAAAAAGGATAAAAAATGTGTACTTATGAAGAGAATGAAAAGATAGTGCTTGGTTAGGTGACTTAGTTTTTTCTGTGTCTGTGAGGAAACAAAAGTTGGTTTCTCTGGTTACGGTTGTTTTTAATAGATATAGCTAACACTGCCCTAGGTAAAACAAAAGTTACAGGGAAATAAAAATATGTATACAAGGTAATGAGTATGCTTTGTGCATTTATCAAGAGAATTGTTATAGCTTTTTTTTTTTTAAAGATTTTATTGGAGAATTGGAACAGTGTTGGGGAATTGGGGAAGGGGAATAGCCAAGTTGTTGTCCTTCAATCTTAGTTGCGGAGGATGCAGCTAACTCAGCTCCAAGTCCAGTCGCCATCCGGTCACCTGTCAGCAGCTCGCAGCTGCTCAGCTCAAGGTGCTGTGTTCAATCTTAGTTGTGGGGGGGCACAGCCCACCATCCCATGCAGGAGTCAAACGGGCAAACTTGGTTTTTTTTTAAAGTTTTTATTGGGAAATTGGGGGAGGGAAACAGCATTGGGAAATCGGAGAAGAGGAACAGACAAGTTGCTGTCCTTTGGTTCTTCAGTCTAGTGTGGGAAACGTCACTTCACTGGCCCATGTAGGTATTATCGTTGCGCTATTCCCAGGTAAGGCAGTCCCTCGCCGGCCATTGGACGGCTGCTCATGGCGGCTAACGGCAGCTGCCAGCCAGCCAGCCCTGCTGCAGCCTATGTCGTCGCCAGCGACTCATGGCAGCCCAGCTCCAGGTTGAGCTGTTGTCCACCATCTTAACTATAGAGGGCGCAGCATAACTGGCCCTTATGTGGGATCCGAAATGAGCCCTGTTGCTCAGAGCTCGTGTTCTTAACCAACTGAGCCACTTGGCCAGCCCCTGTTATAGCTTTTTTAAGATAGCAAAATCAATATAATATATACTGTTTTATTTAATATGCTTTTAAGGTTCATTAAAAATTATTTAAAAATTATGTTTAAGTTTTTAAATAGATCATCTACACTGAAAAGGTAGTGCTTTAAGAGTAGTCTAGGGCTGGCCGAGTGGCGCGTTGGTTAAGAGCTGGCTTGGTGAGCTCTGAGCAACAGCGGTTCGAGTCCCGGCCCGAGCTGAGCAGCCGCTGAGCTGCCAACAGGTGGCAGGATGGCTCAGCTAAAATAAATAAATAAATAAATAAAAGAGCTGGCTTGGGACGCCAGAGGGTCCCGGTTCAGATCCCACATATGAGGGCCACTGACACTGCCCTCCACAGCTAAGATGCTGAACAACAGTTCAACCTGGAGCTGGGCTGCCGTGAGTCGCCGGCGACTGATCTGCCTCACCTGGGAAGAGCGCAATTATGGTGCCAACTTGGGCCAGTGAAGCAACATCCTCCACATCTAGACTGAAGAACAAAAGGACAGCAACTTGTTTGTTCCCCTTCCCCCAATTCCCCAGCTCTGTTCCCATCCCCCCAATTCCCCAATAAAAATCTTAAAAAAAAAGAGTAGTCTATAAACTCGCACTTGGCTTTGCAAATAGTGGATGATCGAAAAGATGTTGAATCAATGCTTACTGCCTGTGTTTCCTTATCAACTCACCTCATAAACTTTTAAAGTTGGCCTCTGTCTACAACATTCTTCTTTTAAAGCCACTATTTTCCATGTCCCAATGACCTTCCAATAACCAAATCTTCTGCCTTGAAAAAACTACACACCTAGTAACTACATACCCACGAAGCAAATATGCTCCTTACTTTTCAGTCTAGGTTACTGACTATTATTAATATAGGGAAGGGCCATGAGGATTGTTTCTGCAGGAGGAACTAAGAGGTTGGAATCCAAGCCTGCTGCCTACGTGCTCCGCGACACAGAGGTCAGGCGGACGCTAATCAATGACACAGAGCAAACTACTGAAAGACTAGAGAATCCATCACGGCCATCCCTGCAGTTAAGCCCCCGGAAAGAAAGCACAGGTTGTGCTTTACAAGAGTTAAAGACAAACCTGCCCCTGTTCTTGCATCTTACTGAAGTTAAAGATAAACTTACATTGTTCTTCTAGCCTCCTTTCCCCTGTAGCAATGAATTTTCCAAGGAAGCATAAAACACACATAAACCCCAGCCTGGGATAGAGGGGGTCTCTCTTCCACTAAGGATTAGAGCGCCCCCCTCTGTCTTTGGGTGGCCTTTATTTTCTTTCTTGCTCTCTGCTAAATAATCTTACTTTTACTTTAAACTCTATATCCACTCACATTTGAATTCTTTCCTATGTGAAACCAAGAACCCTATTTTCCCGTAACACTATGGCTCTTACTACGCTGCAGAGAAATCTATTAGGAAAAATATAGCTAATATGGTAGCCAGCTAGTTATGTCTGATTACTTGATTTTACTAACACACTAAAACACTCATAAAAGCATAGAAGGAGATGCAAAGTTAGAACATCACAGAAATCTGGTTATTAGTCTATAAGTCAGGGCACAAAAAGAATTGACTAAATGGTAGAAACAAAAACAATTAAAAAGTCTAAAGATTCAAAAGTAAGAGAACAGTTCAACAGGCCATAATATTATATGATCTCGTATTAAACAGTCATTAAAGATCCTACTACGGATTATTTGATGTTGAAAAAAACATTCATGGTAAAGTAAATGAAAAGGGGAGACTTTCGTATATGGAAAAAAGAATCTATATCTAAATTGAAATTATAATTGAAGTACAAGCAACAAAATATTCACTGCAGACCTCGCTCAGCAGTGGGATTGCTGAAACATTTTCATTTCTTCTTTGTGCCTTTTTTTATACTTCCCAAATTTTCTGTAATAAGCACATATAACATTTTTACAATCAGAAGAATTATAGGAGGAAATGAAGAAAGATAAAACTAAGAGACAAGCACCATGAAAATTATTTTATACATGGCAGGCTGAACATATAAGAACAAGTCACGCTTTTCAGTTTGCATTCTCCTCAGTCTCTCCAGCATCTAACAGTACTGGTATCACTTCCGGAAACGCCTTACTTCACTTCTAAAACCTTGTTCCCTCTTGGTTCCCTTCCAACACTTCCGCATCCTTTCTCTTTGCCTTGTTTGGTTGTCGCCTGCTGCTACTCCCTAAATGGGAATGCAGGCCAAGGCTGAGTCTTCACTACTCTTGCTCTGTAAGCCCTTCAACGGAGAGCCCAGCCATTCTCAGTTCCAGCGCTTACTGCTTAGTACGTGACTTCCAAGCTCTACATCTCTAGTTCTTTCCTTATCTCTTGAATAGTTTTCAAACTCAACTGGAATATTCTATCTTTCTCCATCTAAAATTCATTTATCTCCAAATTAACTTCCTCTTTTTGGATCTTCCTATGTATATCCATGGATCTATTATGCATTTTGTCATCTCATTCAGATTTAAGAGTTATCCCTCTTTCTCTCCTTCTCAACGCTTAGTCACTAAATCCTTTGAAATATCTCTTACATCCATCACTTTCTTTCCAGTCTAATCCTGATACCCTGCCAATTCTCATAAAACTCAGCATCTCACACCAAAGTAGTCCCATGGGTGTGAGTCTAATTGATCTGTCTCCAGTCTCTGGCTTCTGTAAGAAACACACACACACACACACACATACACACACACACACACACACCCCTACGCACTGCAGCTGTTGTGATTAATTTTCCTAAAACACTGCTTAAAAAAATAAAACAAGGAAAAAAATTAAAAGACAAACAATGCTATAGTCTCAAATCACTGTCTAAATGACAGGCTAAACTCTTTAGCTTGGCATTCCAGGGTCTCCAATGTAGCCTCTGCCTCCCTCTTGTAACCTTATTTCCTACCGTTACGTTACAAAAATCATCCTTCCAAGCAAACTATTTATTTTCAAAATAGGAGTTTGTGATTTAAACATTCATGAGTTTTCTGGAAGCTTTGCTGTTTAATGTCACTGACCAACGCTGCACATGGACAAGACAGAAATAACAGATTAACAGTAGACTGCAAATGTTAAGGCAGAGCCTGGGCAAGAGTCAGACCAGGGGCCATGATTCTGGAAAAGGCAAACTACGGAAACAGGAAAACTCTCAGGGGCTGCCAGAAGTTAGGGAGGGAGAGTGGAAGAGATGCATAAGCAGAGTACAGAGGACTTTTAGGGCAGTGAAGCAATTCTGTTGGATACATTGGGATATACTGGAAATGGATACATTTGTCCAAACATATAGAATGTACAACACCGAGAGTAAACCCTAATGTAAAACTATGGACTTTGGGTGATGATGTGTCAGTGCAGAGCAATTGTAACAATGCACCACCTTGGTGCTGGATGTAGTGTGGGAGGCTATGCTTGTGTAGGAGGCTGTGCGTGTGCGTGGGTGCGTGGGTGCGTGTGTGTGTGTGTGTGTGTGTGTGTGGCTGTGTGTGAGTGGGGGAGGCTATATGTGTGTGGTAAAACCTCTGTACTTTCTGTTCCATTTTGCTGTGAACCTAAAACTGCTCTAAAATATGTTTATTAATTAAATATATATTTTTTTAAACTGCACACATAAAAATATTTAAATATTTAATCCCTGTCCTCCATTAAGATACTTTCCAATGTAGTTGTTCTAAAAATCATTTCTGAACCAAAAAACTACAGCTTAATTTCTAAGGTAAGTTTTAATTTTACCAAAGCAGCTTTCAAAAGCAACATAGGGGTGCGTCCAGTTAGCTCAGTTGGTAAGAGTGCAAGCTCTGAGCAGCAGGGCTGCCGGTTCCATTCCCATGTGCCAGTAAGCTGTGCCCTCTACAGCTACGATTGTGAACAATGGCTCAACCTGGAGCTGGGCTGCCGTGAGGGGCCAGTGGATGGCATGAGCTGCCGTGAAGCTGCCATGAGCTGCCATGAGCTACAGTGGCCAGCAGCTGGCGAGAGCTGCCGCGAGCGGCCGTCCAATGGCCGGTGACCGACAGCCTCACCTGGGAAGAGCGCAATGAACATAATATCAACATGGGCCAGTGAAGCAGCGTCCTCCACAACCAGACTGAGAACAACTAACGGCTTGGAGGTGGGGGGGGGGGGGGGGGAGAAGCAACATAGGTCTGCACTGAAATTTCAGAAATGCACTTATTTTCAGATTTTTGGAGCTTTGGCCAGCACTAGATTCTTCTAAACATGCTAACATTTCAGAGGTGACGCATAACAGGCAGTGTTATGATCAATGCTTACAGAAAATCATCCACTGCCAGTAATGTTAATACATGAGAATAACCATATAATTAGATTATGTAAATCTGAAAATTATTTAAAAAACATTGACAAACTATAAGAGTGAACACTTAGTTCACCACCATCCCTTTGTTGTCCACCCCCAAAAATACAAACTCGTTATTTGCAAAAATGATCTCCATACACTGCTTCTATGTACGTTTTAGTATCATCTTCTGCCACTTGTTCAGCTGTGCAGAAACTCACCATTTCTTATTAATTTGCTAAGTTTTTGCATAACTCAGTGTGTCTGAACATATATTCCTTTGTTCTGAAATTCACCAGGACTCCTCCACACTTAGTAAATTCCTATTCCTCTTTAATCACCCAGAAAACAATTAATTTAAGAAAAGTTTCAACATAAAACTCTGGGGAATAATTTAAAGCAGAAAAAGAACTGCAAAGAAATCTTGAATTCTATTTAATAAGTGTTAACTGTTGTTATTAGTGTAGTAGTTATTTTTTGTGTATTGTAGGTACAGCATATGAATAAATATGACTGATGTTGAGAACCAGGGTTTTACTGTGGAAGAAGAGAGATACAAATATGGACGAAAAAAAGATGATGAAGAACCATGTAGTGCTGAATTCAAAATATCAGTATGAATTAATTAAAACAAAACAAAACAAAACAAAATCACTCTCTAGTTCTGCAGGTAAAAGGACCAGTCCACAATGGTAAGCAGTAGCAATGAGCACATCTATACCCAGATTTTGGTAAATTCCACTTTTCTTTAAAAAAGCAGTTCCAGGGCACTTGGAAAAAATGGTTCATTCTGGGTCTGAAGCAAAAAAAAGTACAAGGGAAGCCTGGACATGTCATGTTTAAGTTAAGGAAGTGTTCAAAGACTAAAGAGTCATGTTAAGGGACATAGGCGAGAGCCACTGGTCAAATTTGAGGCTATTTTAGCATAAAAAAGAATACTGATTTAATTATTTACACACAGAATAAAAAAAATGAATGCCAGGTAACAAGTATAGGGGAAATGCTAGAATTTAAAAAAAAGTTACCCTTTTTTCTATCCCCTAATGTAATAAATGCAGGTAAGGCTTATTAATGGATACTAAGAGCAGTGAGTGAAAGGTGTTTGGGGTATTCATAGGGTCTCCAAGTATTATCCTACAGATCATGTGCTAATTATAAAGAGGAAAATAAACCTCTACTATGGAGTGATCTGGCTATCACCACCTTAACCAAGTGATAACATTTAGCATCACAAAATGTGGGACAACTGGTATTATATGCCTCATGATGTGATGTAACGTGAAGTTTACATCTCTCCTATGCAATATTTCTGCTAAACTGTTATGTTGAGTGTAATCATAAGGAAACAATTAGACAAATGAATAATGTGGGAAATTCTAAACAACTACCCCAGCTCTTCAAAAAACTCAATGTCATGAAAAAACAAAAAACAAACAGCATATTGTTCTAGATTTTATTAACCACATGATCCTTGACTGGATCCTGGATGATAAAAATAAAACAAATACCATAAAAATCGGAGAAATTTAAATACAGGCCATATATTAGATATTATCAAATTACTATTTATATTCTGAGGTGTGATAATGGTACAATAGTTATAAAGAATGTCATCCTTAGGAGATATATGCAGAAATATGTAGGAATGAAATGTTAATATATCTGCATTTACTTTCAAATGGTTTGGCAAATATAGAGTACATATGGCAAGATAATAACAACCAGTAAATACAGGAGTATATGGATATTCATTGTACTTTTAAGTTATCTGTAGATTTGGAATTTTCAAAATAAAAATTTGGGGGCGGGCAGGAAATTTCAGTTCAGATGTTACACATTCTCAGAAGGCCTTGACTTGTCTAATGGAATTATTTCTTTCTATTTTCAGTATTCCCATAAGATTCTTTGTATTTCTATTTTAGCACTTAACAAATTTGTAACTGCCTAGTTACAGGTCTGGCCTTTTCCCTGAACTCTGTGGAACCAGTCCATCTTCATTCCCAGAATTTAGCTCTTTATCTGGCACCTACTAGGTATACAGCATTTGTTGTATGAATAATTGAGTCATACAATAAGTGACAGGCCAAAAGTGAAATCCAAGTACGGTCTATAAAACATTGTGCCTAGAATTTAATGAAATCCACCAAGCAGAAAGCCTATTAAACGTTTATGTGATCTGTACCATTATAATAGATACATCAGCATTCAAATACATCAACAAATTGATTTAAACACAAAGCATAATAACCCTAAAGCAGCCTCACCCTTAACTCATTACAGGCATATTTTCATTTTAAATTCTTTTAATTTCAACTCAAGTTAATTGGAGAAGATGCATACCTGTTCTATATCCTTGGAATTGGAGGTCTGGTTTTCTCCTATGACTCCAGGCTGCTCATTTTCCCATGGTAATTTATTTTTTCCTTTTCCTGCACTTAATACCCTTCGGGTACAGATAGTTGGGCTGTAAGATCCATAAATTTGCACGCTATCCCTCGTGTGATCACCACAGTGACAGTGTGCACTCTGAGTTCTGTTACCAGCCAAAAGCCAGTCTGTATCTGCTCCCTGTGCCAAATGGCTTGACCTACCCTGGGCGGACGATGGCATGAGTACTGCATACTGCACAAATCCCTGTTCTGTTAGCCTTGGGAGGGTTTTCCTGGCCAATCTGGCCTGCACAGCATTCATCACTCCATCTCCATTATCTTGCAGTTCAACAGTATCCACAGCTTTGAAAAGGATGCTGGTTTTACTTGAGCCCAATGATGATGCCAACACAGCAAAGGCTTCGAGAGCTGCTTGGCGTACCTTGCGTTTGCTATCTACAAGGGCTGGGGCAAGACCAAAAGACAGTTTGGGTAAGTCAAAATCCTCACTGGGATAGGTCAGGAGCGAGCAGATGCAAATGTTCACCACCTCCTCTCTCACTCTGGAATGCTTATGCTTGAGATGTTCCAGGAGTAAACAAAGCACCTGTTGAGGACCTACTTCCTTCATTAGCTTGAGGAAGATTTTCATGTATTCTTGTTTGATCACCAACTTGTTGTCTGCCAGCACTTTGACAGAAGCTGCTATAACTGGTCCCAAGAAGTGCTGTACCTGCTCTCCAAGTTGAATAACCAGTAAATGCAGAACCTGAAGTGTGCCATGGACCACTCTGAAGTTAGAATCATCTAACAAATTATACAGCAAGCTAATGAAACTGATAAGACTAGAATGAGGGGTAGAACTAGGGTTAAATCGTCCCATCACCTGTTTTAGTTCCTCAACGGCCTGAGTCCGGTTCCTATAGTCTTCCTGATCTAACAATCTTGAATGCAGTTCCTGAGGAATGATCCCAAATTTAAGATTGCTGTTGGAAAGAGTCACTGCACAGGGGAGGGGATCTTCAGGAAATCCAGAGGCTTCAAGTTCCAAATAATAAGGAACCTGACTGCCAAACTGGGCCTCCAGGCGGCGATTGTATTGTCTCCTCAGGGCAGAGGGCAGGCGAGAGATGTAGGATTGAAACCTCTCTTGGCCAAGTCGCTCCCCAATTTGTTGAAGTGCAGAGAAAGCTGTCTCTGCTTCTTCTTCTATCTCCTGATCGCCAAGCTTTCGGGCTAGGGACAGTATCACCTCGGTAAGATCTAGGCCTAGTAACAAATCTTCAGGAGTAAGCAAGATGGGGAACAGTAGTGCTGTGGAAGCTCTAAGCCGGGCATCGGTACTTTCCAGTCCTTGTTGTATAAGCGTTCTCAGCACCTGCCCAGAGCTGCGTTTCAGACATACGTGTAGGATCTGCAGCGCATCTTTCCGCAGGGCTGGATTCTCTTCCCGTAAGGAGACAACTAGTTGAGGCAGAAGTGCTAAGCTAAAGGCCTCTTCGAGCTGGCCTGCTTCCCCCTGACCTCGGAGAACATCCGAGAGGAGTTGTAAGCAGAGTCGCTTTTCATCACTACCTCCTTCCACAAGCACTCGGCCCAGGGCGCGATACAATGCTTCCTTCCGTCTGGGAAAGCCAAGTCGACCGCCCCGCCGCGGCAAAGCAGCCTGCAACGCCTGGAAGGCCTCAGAAGGATCCGGCACGGTCCGGAGGAGTTGAAGGAGCCGAGTCTCCTCCTCATCTCCCCCTGACAAACCACCTCCAGACTCAGACCAACTACTTGAGATCGCCTCCGCCGGCATCAAGACGGTCGAGGCCAGAGGTGATGGTGTTGTGGGGCAGGAACCGTGGTCTCCTGCAGCTCCACGGCAGCAGTAGTTTTTCTCGCCTCTCATGATGCCCCCACCTCGACTATCATCAGTCCGTGAGACGGAAGGACCACTGCAACTCCGGAGGCGATAGGAACTTTGGGCTGGAAGGGGCGGCAGCAGAAGCAGCGCGGAGGACGCAGCCGCCATGCAGGATCGTTAGGTGGCGGAGGCTGGAGGAAACCATGTCTCCGAAGGGCTTGATGGAGCCCAACCTTTTTGTTCCTCTCCAAGCCCCAGGCTGCAGAGGAGGAAAAGAAACAGCTTAAGACAGCTGCCAGGCCGCCCCCAACTCCAGCAGCCTCCGGCAAAATGGCCCCCGCCTAAACCCCAGACCCCACAGCTACGACCGGGCGTAACCAGGGGCTCCACGTGACCAAACCGATCGCTTCCATGGTGATGTACCCAGCACGGACCTCTTGACCCGGAAATCAACCTGCCGTAGTGAATGCTGGGTCATGTAGTCCACGTCAGGTACTAAGACTAGGCAGAACTCTCCTGGAAAAAGGAAGTGAGAACGTTGCGAACGTAGCGAACGTAGCGAATGAACCTAAACGGAGAAAGCGAGGGGGATCTGTGTGTGGGAGGAAAGGCACTAGGCGGAAGTGACGCCCTCCTTGCTTACGGCGGAAGTTCCCTGCCCCACCCGTAAGAATTGAGGTTTGACTAGAGGCAAGTGAGGATCTGCCCCGGCTTGTTGTCCACTGCTCCACCTCCGGTTGCTGCCGGTGCGGTTCTTGAGACTCAGGTAGTTTTCCTTTTGCTATCCACCTGCGGCGCAGGCATTGGCAGCGTTTTGCCGGATTGCCGCTGGTGCGGGAGTGAGAGGTAAAGAAATGAACGGGAGCAAGCAGAGAGAGAGGAGACATCTTCTTGTGCAGGACTCGTTAGCTTTGTAAACGTTTAGCTCTCTGCAACCCTGAGGAAGTGGCGATCCTTTCCCTCTGCCATCCGCTTACTGGGGCACAAGATCCGGGTCAAGGCCAAGCTCATAGTGTGCGTACTTGTTTTCAAATCCTGGTCTTTTGGGCCTTTAACTCTCCCCACCTTCTCCCCCATTCCTCTTTTCCTACTTTGCTTATCCTCCGGCCTTGGAGGGTTTTTTTTCCCTTATCATCACTTTCTCTTTGAAAACGTGCTTTATCTGGAGATAAATCTGGTGTGTTTTTTCCCTCCACAGCTAACCGCCTCTCCCTTGTACCTTCTCAAAGTCTCCTAATGCAGTTCCTCTGTGGGACTCACTCCTTACCCCTTCCGGCTCCCTCCGCGGCCCCAACCTCCCTGCAGTATCCTCAGGCGACTCCGCCGCCTTTCAGTCTCCTGGAAACCGAGGTTGCAAAGCAAATTTCGGTTGCGGTAGAAGTTCTTGGCATCACGGTCCTAAGAGAGTTCTGCCCTGTAGATTTAAAGCTGATAACAGACATTTCTTTGTTTTAGGTGAACTGTGAATTTGGGGAGCATTTTCTCCTTGTAAATGAAAGTTAAGCGGACACAATTGAAGAGATGGAGTGTCTGGTGTAAGGCTGAAGTTTTTGGAGTGTGGAAGATAATTTTTTTGGTTTTTGAAGGGATAATACACTCGCTTTTGAATGACTCAGTGAGAAAAGCCTGAGTTATCATTTGAACTCTCCATGCACTTCAAATGCAGGTGTTCCTACCCTGCTGTGTGCCACATGGGATGTCTTAAATACATCTTTACGTCTTAAAATAATTGAGTCACATAGGCCAAACCACTTTATAATGTTGAATAATGTAAGTGTAAAAATAACTTCTAGATGCTCTCTTAAAGCATAATTTGAATATCATAGGTTTCTATTCTTTTGGGAGTAGAGTAGAAATAAGTGAGGCTTGTGTAAACTTGCATCCTTGTTTTGGTTTTAAGTTCTAGGTTGTTCCTTCATAATTACTCATTTTGGTGTTTAAATTAATCTGCCTAAATTTGGTTTGGTTGTGTTTCAGTAGGCAAAAAAACCCAAAACCTCTTTTTTTTGTTGTTTTACATGTTTTATTTTAGAGACAGAGTAAGAGCAGGGAGTGAAAACCTAGAGATGATTGTAACAATTGTCAATGAGAAGAAATGTCTGGTTCTCATATTTCCAATAAGAAGTTCAGATTTATACTTTTACTAAGGTATGCCCCAGACTTCAGGAACCAATTCAAACTAACCTAAGGAAGAGAATGATGTACACATTAGAATGTACACATTAGAATGCCGGTTTATGTTGGAATAGAAGATAACCCTTTCCAGTGATCAGAATTTTCCGGTTAAAAATCTAGTGCATTCTTTCCTGTATCCAAGAACTTGGGAGAAGTAAGTATATGTGTGGTAATCATGGAATCAAAGAAAAGGAAGTTGGATTCCAGTCTTGAATGATATTCATCATCGAAATTATGATAGAAGCTTAATAATTATCCCTTTTTTCTATAGAGAATAATTCTCAAGGGGCTTGGATGCTTATACCAACCAGTTATGTCCTTTTCCTTGGAACAAAGCAAGATGAATATTCATTTTGACCACTTTTCTCAGGGCCTTGTAGATCAATCACTATGTTATAGATTGCAATTTATTTTATATCTGTTACATTTAATTTCTCGAATACTTAAAGATGCATTAGTCTGGTGGATATTTAGGAAATGGAATCTTAACAGCATTGCATATCTTACTAATTAATTTCTAGGGTTATTTTGTGGAAGATAAATCTCATCCATTTGTTGTGTATTCTGTTTATTTCTAATATAAAGAAGATTGGTTTTAATGAATCATAAATTTTATTTCAAAATGTAAATGTCACTAAGCATGCAAAGGAGATTTAAAAAAAAAAATCTTATTCCCTGAATTGTAGGAATCCAGGGAATTCTAGGAATTGTGTATTGACTGGAAAAGCCTTTTATATTGAACCATAGATTAGATAAAAAAATTAATAAAATTCTAGAATAGTAGAATATACTAGTAGGTTTATTAATAGTACACCTCTCAAAATTGAAAGGGAGTAATTAAGGATACAGTGAAAAGAGCTAATTCAGGTAGAACAAATTAAAAATATCAATAATTTCAAAATTTAATTGAAAAATGGATTACAGGAGTGTTTGTGATATATACCTTAATTTTTGAGCTGAATTTAAGCAAGGTAAACACAGTTGCCCAAAAAACATGCTTTATTTCCATAGTCAGTGATAAGATATAATTTGGTTGGGTGAACCACTATAGGTAGTTTTGTTGGTTTTTTTTTTAAGATTTTTATTGGGAAATTGGGGGAAGGGGAACAGACAAGTTGCTGTTGTTTTGTTCTTCAGTGTAGTTGTGGAGGACGTTGCTTCACTGGCCCAAGTTGGCACCATCATTGCGCTCTTCCCGTGCGAGGCAGATCAGTCGCCGGCTTCTGGACGGCAGCTCACGGCGGCGGCTGGCCGCTCACGCTGGCTGCTGGCTACACACGGTAGTCCATGGCAACCCACTGCCACAGGGGCTGCAGCCTACACGGTCGCCGTTGACTCACGGCTGCCCAGCTCCAGGTTGAGCTGTTGTTCAGCATCTTAGCTGTGGAGGGCAGTGTCACTGGCCCTCATATGTGGGATCCGAACCAGGGCCCTCTGGCATCCCAAGCCAGTTCTTAACCACCGCGCCACTTGGCCAGCCCTAGGTAGTTTTTTTTCTGTGTTCTTACTCAAATTTTACAGACATCCAGGAATACTGGAAATCAGTGTTAATTCTGTAAACTATTAAGAATTTTGTATTTTAAGACATTGTGAAGAAATGGTATACAAATGAAAGGCTGTGCTATTACTATTAATAGGTAATTATAATAATACTTCTTACCATTTATTGAGTGTTTGCTATGTGCCATACACTGAGATACGTAATGAATTTTAATTCATTTAATCGTCAGAACAGATTTTTGAGGTTACATCTGGTACATTTGTACTATGGCACATTTTATGAATGTTTTTATTGGAAAGTAATTGGAGAGAGAAAGAAAAAGAAAGTAAAATTCAAATTAGTTGTTTCAGCCACTTGCTTGGAGCTTTAGAAAAGCTTTGGTAGGGGAAAATGTTGAAACTATAGGATAAAATTAGATTTTTCCATTATTAATCATTCATGTCTTTTATTATGTATTTGATTGTATATAATTTAATCTTCCTTTTTGGGTTTCTGTTGTGAACCTTTGTAGTTTCTTGTTTGAGTCAAAGGTTAAGAAATTTTGAGTTTATTTTTACACACGTGGGATTAAACAGGTTTTCTTGATGTATATCAGTGATATATTTTAAATTACTTAGGTTTATGTTCTAAAGCCATTGTGCATTTCTGACAAACTCATAGTTTTTACTCAATGAAGTTAGTGGCTTTGGGGACTTGCTTCTGTGTTATTACTGAATTTGTGATATAATGATTCATATTATAACAGGCTCTAACTTTACTTTTGTTTCTCTAGGTATAATGAAAGTCAGTCTCAGAGAAAAGGAAAATATGTCAGTGCCATAGGCTCACTGATAAAATTATATGCCATCATTAGTTGAATTCTTCTGTGAGGAGAGTTGAACTGTGGGAAAGAAATTTAAGAAAACAGCTATGATAAAATATTCTCTTAAATTCATAAATCATACTTTTTACAGAAAAGTATATGTGTGTTTGGATTTAAAAAAAAACAACCCTCATTTCTCTTCACCATTTATTTCCTTTCATTGTAGCAGATAATTGCCTCCCAACTGATTTCAGCACCACTGTTTTGTAGCTTAGGTGTCAATTAAGTAGTTACTAATCTCACAGCTTGACCTTTATTAGCTTTGTTTCAGAACCTAATTCTGAATTGTGAAGCTGCTGTAGACTCTGGAAAGTTTAATGTTATCTAACACTGTCTTTATGTCGTGGATATTTATGTAATAAGAATGTGATTAGAAGTGAAATACAATGCTATTACCTTTCTAAAACTTTGCAAATGGATGCCATTTATTCAGTATTGACTAATCCAGTTACCTGGGTTTAGATAACTCCTAAATATTTGTTGTACCAAGATTAAAAACAAAGTATGGTAGGGATGTGAGGGAAGAAGAATCAATTCCACTATGATATAAATAACAGAAGGGAATAATTGTTCCATGGACCCTTCTTTATTTCCTTCTAAAGCCCTGATGTGCTTTTGTATCATCTACATAGTATGTATGTTTATATTTTATATATGTATGTGTATGTATATGTATACACACACACACAGAGGGTGTCAAAAAAGTATATACACATTTTAAGAAAGGAAAAAACTATTAAAATTGTAATACTTGATATATACCAATAACAAAAGATGAGTACAAGTCATGTGTATACGTTTTTTGGCACCCCCGGTATGTACTCGTGTGTGTGTGTGTGTGTGTGTGTGTGTGTGTGTGTGTGGAAATGCATGTGTGTGTGACCTTTTTAGTTTCTTGTTTGAGTTAAAACTTGAATAAGATTAAGAAATTATGAGCTCATTAGTGAGGCAGTATAACATAATATTTAAGGGCTCTGGATCCAGACTGAGTGCCAGGGTTTAAGTATTCCCTCGGGCTTAATTTCTCTGCACCTCAGATTTTTTTCATCTGTAAAATGGGAATAATACTAAGTGTCTATCTCTTGGTTTTACTTTGAGGATGAAAGTAGTTAATACATGTAAAAAGCTTAGTACATTATGACAATCAAAGTATTCTAGATGATCTTTATAGAATAATTTAGTCTTGTCAGGAGTGGCAACAGTTATAGATAGATTCAGCAAATAATTTAAGCAGGTCAACACTGTTCAGCATTGTAATTTTTTAAATATAATTTATAGAGAACATTGTTCAAACACTAAGAAAACATTATAGTCCCAGTAATGTCTTACTAATTGTATGATCTGATTCATTTAAACTCTCTGAACGTCATATTCTTCATCTGTAAATCTTATGCCAAGTTCAGTGCCATATATATTTTTTTTTTTCCTGTATAAAATTTCAAAACCATGCAAAAGTAGAATAGTATGATGAACCCTCATGTACTGTCACCCAGCTTCAGCAGTTACCAGCTCATGACATCGTCTATATCTCGATCCACTCTCTAATACTATATTAGTTTGAAGCAAATCTCTGAGATTGTATTATTTTATCTATAAATATTTCAGTATGTGTTTGTAAAAGGTAAAAAGTATTTAAAAACATAACTACAATATCACTGTTTAGCCACAAAATATAAGTGATTACTTAAGATAATCAGTTCTGTCAGTGTGCAAATTTCCAGTGTCTCCTGGTTATGTGTGTGTGTGT